>NW_026652295.1:41281145-41472061 GCF_009828535.3 Hylobates moloch | reverse complement strand
AGACCTGTCTCAAAATAAATAAAATAAAAGATGCTAATAACAGTACTGGCCTCATAGGCTTGTTGCAAAAAGAAAATTCACATAGTAACAGAAGTAGCAGTGTGAAACAGTGCCTGGCACATAGGAAGTATTATGTGAGTTTGGACTCTTAGCCATTATTTATTGTCATCATTATATTCAGGATTTTTTCATTTTTTAGGACCTGCACTCCATCACAACCATCCCTAAGCCAGCACTGGCCTTTGTCAGCATTCCTCTGCGCAGACCATTTGGAGATGCTAAGTGCCTGCTTGATGTCCCTCATCCAATCTCTGATGTAGTGGTTCTCTCTGAACAGACACCCTGAGGTCTGAAGCTCTGTCCCTCAGCTGCCTGATGCTCCACCTGATCACTAAATACAGGTACGTGGGGCTCCACAGTTCAAGAGGTGCCACCCTGTGCTAGTAAAGTTCAGAGGGGTAGCTGCTGATTGCCGGCAGCTTTGCATTCTGTCTGCCTTGGGCACCTCCAGACAATGCTCTGCTTGCGTTCCTAATGGGGTGCAGATTAGCAGTTGCTTATCGTTTCATTTACTTCTGCCAGAAGCTGTTCAAAACAGAAGTACCTTCAGTACGAACCAAAATCAGAGTGAGCCTATCTGGGTGAAAGTGGACCCAGTCATCTTGGTATGAAGCAGGCCTCTGGCCTCAAGGAACACAAATAGTTATTAGGTGAAGAGAACACAGTAATGTTCATGCACCAATGAATGCCTAGAGATCACTATTAGACTTCAGCTTTCTGATCCTAGGAGGCCCCGCCAACAGAGGCCTGGAAAGTCTGCGCTATCTAAAGGAGAATGCCTGACTACATAAGATACAAGGTAGAAACGACCGTCAGCGGCAATGACAAGTCAGACAATGACTTTAAGTAAATGACAGAAGAGGGGTTGCTGGCCTTGATATATGAAAAGTAAATCCATCATAAAAACTGCTAAAATTCAGCCAGGCGCAGTGGCTCACACCTGTAATCCCAGCACTTTGGGAGGCTGAGGCCAGCGGATCACCTGAGGACAGGAGTTCAAAACCAGCCTAACATGGTGAAACCCCGTCTCTAATAAAAATACAAAAAAATTAGCCAGGCAAGGTGGCGCATGCCTGTAATCCCAGCTACTCAGGAGGTTGAGGCAAGAGAATCGCTTGAACCCGGAGGCGGAGGTTGCAGTGAGCCGAGATTGCGCCACTGCACTCTAGCCTGGGCACTAAGAGCAAAACTCCATCTCAAAAACAAAACAACAGCAACAACAACAACAACAAAAACCTGCTAAAATTCTAATAGAAACATGGTCAAGACAATATGAAGAGTTCTCAAAACAAACAAATGATTAATAAATATAAGAAAATACTCCAGGCCAGGCATGGCGGCTTACACCTGTAATCCCAGCACTTTGGAAGGCTGAGGCGGGCAGATCACAAGGTCAAGAGTTCGAGACCAGCCTGGCCAGCATGTATTTTGTATTCTAAAAATACAAAAAATTAGCTGGGCATGGTGTTGTGTGCCTGTAATCCCAGCTACTCAGGAGACTGAGGCAGGAGAATCACTGGAACCCAGGGGTCGGAGGTTGCTGTGAGCCAAAATCACGCCACTGCACTCTAGCCTGGGCGACACAGTGAGACTCTGTCTCAAAAAAAAAAAAAAAGAAAATACTCCAATGCACTAGTAATCTAAGAAATGTAAATTAGAACAAGTTCTACCCATCAAATGAAGGCCAAGGTTTTAAAAATAGCATTCAACGCTGGTAAGCATATGGAAAAAATAGTCCTTCTACTTTGCTGGAGGGAATATAAATTATAATAATTCCCTTCTGGAAAATGGTTTGGTATATTGTACTAATGTTCTAAAAAATTTATGTCCTTTCTCCTTGCAGAATTGGCTGATTCCAGTTTTAGGATAGGAAATGTACAAGAGAAGCCTAGAACTCCATCTTACCATACAAGGAAACAAGCAAAGACTAGCAGGGTCTCATCAAAAGGTCCAGGGGAAAAAAAAAAAAGATTCCAGGCCTGCTGGGTATGATATCATGCTCCTGTAGTCCCAGCTACTTCAGTGGCTCAGGTGGGAGGATTGCTTGAGCCCTAGAGTTCAAGTTCAGCTTGGGCAACACAGCAAGACTCTATCTCTTTAAAAAAATAAAATAAATAAAAAGGTTCAGGCTCAGCATGAAGAGGCTCCCATCAGCCAATGATAGGACCACTTAAGCATCCGTAAGGGTAAGAACCACACGGACTAAAACACATCAAATAGGTTTAAAATCCATAAGTGCACAATGATGCTTAACACAAAACACTCAAAGTCTCTCATTGGCCACCTTCGAAGAATGTTAGAAAACCAACTCATTATTTTGAAAACCGGTAAAGAATAAAGCATTTATTTTTCCCTTTCTTGAACAGCTATATCTCTGGGTAACCAAACAGTTAATGAGGGGAGATTGGTGTTTATAGAAGTTTCCAGCTAATAAACAGAATACCATGATTTTATAACCCCCTAATGAAATAATGGATCTAGCAATGATTAGTGATGGCTTCTCATTCTAAACAGACAACCAGATATTGTACCTACTGAGGGAAATACACATAAAGAAAAAAAAAATCAAATCTGAACTTGAAACCTCTACATCCAACTCATTATTGAAAAGTTTAACAAGTCTGGGCACAGTGGCTCATGCCTGGAATCCCAGCACTTTGGGAGGCCAAGGCGGGTGGATCGCTTGAGGCCAAGCCAGGAGTTCGAGACCAGCCTGGGCAACACGGTAAAACCCTGTCTCTACAAAAATATTACAGAAATTAGCCAGGCATGGTGGTATGCACCTTAGTCCCAGCTACTTGGGAGGCTGAGATGGGACGATCATTTGAGCCCAGGAGGTGGAGGCTGCAGTGAGCTGTGCTCGTGCCACTGCACTCCAGCCTGGGCAACAAACTGAGACCCTGTCTTTAAAGGAAAAAAAAAGGTTGGCTGGGCGCGGTGGCTCACGCCTATAATCCCAGCACTTTGGGAAGCCAAGGCGGGAGGATCACCTGAGGTCAGGAGTTTGTGACCAGCCCGGCCAGCATGGAGAAACCCCCGTCTCTACTAAAAATACAAAAATTAGCCAGGCATGGTGGCAGGCACCTGTAGTCCCAGCTACTCAGGAGGCTGAGGCAGGAGAATCGCTTGAACCTGGGAGGCGGAGGTTGCAGTGAGCCAAGATTGCGCCATTGCACTCCAGCCTGGGCAACAAGGACGAGACTCTGTCTCAAAAAAAAAAAAAAAAAGTTAAAGCAGCTTTCTAGAACAAATTTGGAAAACAAGACAGAAGTTAGATAACAATGTGCCACCAACTGAAATAATAATCGTGAACACACATTCTCTGTATCTTCTATTACTCCCGTAAATAACTGTTAAAACCCTAATACTGCTATTTAACATTTCATGTGCTTACAACTCTGTCTTCCCCACTAGATTCTAAGCTTCCTGAGGACAGGTGCAGATCTCACACTTGGTCTCCTCCATGGCAGATGCCTCGCCCGTGAGAGGTGCTCAGGAAATATCAGCTGATTTGTGGTGGTTTTACTGAGCCAGATAATTTGGTCGCATTATCCCAACATGATGTGGAACCAGCAGAGGGTCAAAGCCCAATATGAGATCCTGGTAGGCAATTATATTAATTATCATTATTAATTCAACAATCATTTACTTAGAGCCTACCATGTGCCAAGTACTTCATAAGACACTGGGGACAGAGAGAGAAACACACAATTACTGCCTTTAAGTGTCTCAGTTTAGTAGGAGAGTCAGGCAAGTAAACATATAATTAAAGTAACAGCTACCACTTACTGACCACTTACTATCACTGTTCCAAACATTTAACCATATTAACTTGTTATAATGCTAATGCCCATCTGGTAGGGTAGGTACTATGATCCCCATTGTGCAGATAAGGAAACGAGACAAAGAAAGGTAAAGCAATTTGCTGAACATCACACAGCTGATGAGTAACAAATGCAGGCTTCAAATCTCAGGTCCTCTGGCCTGAGGAAAGTCTATCGTAACCCCTAGGCTTTGCTGTATTATCACACAGGATGATGGGTGGGTGCAAAGGGCACACAAGAGAAGCATCTAAGTCAGAGTCAGGGGATTAAAAAGTCACGGAGTCCAGGCGAGGTGGCTCACGCCTGTAATCCCAGCACTTTGGGAGGTCGAGGATGGCAGATCACCTTGAGGTCAGGAGTTCGAGACCAGTCTGGCCCACATGGTGAAAACCTGCTACTAAAAATACAAAAATTAGCCAGGCATGGTGGTGCACACCTATAGTCCCAGCTACTCAGGAGGCTGAGGCAGGAGAATCACTTTAACCTGGGAGGCGGAGCTTGCAGTGAGCTGAGATGGCGCCACTGCACTCCAGCCTGGGTGACAGAGCAAGACTCTGTCTCAAAAAAAAAAAGTCAGGGAAGAATCTTGGAAGGATCTTCAACATAAGGTTTTATGAAGGAAAGGGGCGGGTATGGTGGCTCATGCCTGCTATAACCTCAGCACTTTGAGCATTCTGGGAGGTCGAGGCGGAGAGATCACTTGAGGCCAGGAGTTCGAGACCAGCCTGGGCAACACAGTAAGACCCTATTATCTAGGCATGGTGGTGTAAGCCTGTAGTCCCAGCCACCTGGGAGGCTGCGACAGGAGGATCCCTTGAGTCCAGGAGGTCAAGGCTGCAGTGAGCTGTGATTGTGCCAGGGCACTCCAGCCTAGGTAATCAAGCAAGACCCTGTCTCAAAAAACAAACAAACAAAGACAAAAAAAGGAACAGGACTTGGCAAATAGAGCAAGTCAGAAGCACAAAGACCAGGCATGATCAGAGAACTCTGAGTAATTCAGGATGCTCAGGGCTAAAAGGATGAGGAGAACGAAGCACAGCAAGAGGCCATTAGAACTCCACTTTGGGGCAAGGAGGCAAAGGACGTGAAATGCAAACCCACCCTGCTCAGGCTGTCCCCCAACAACAACAAAAAATCACAACCACAATGAGTCCCTGTTTCCAAGGAGGTGGTTGCTAGGGTAGGAAATGGACTGAAGAAGCTCTTTGTCATGGAGAGAATGGCAGGCGCAGTCACAGAAGGCATGGCTATGGGATAATGCCATACCTGCTCTATTAGTTTCCCAGGGCTGCCATAACAAATTACCACAACTGGGTGGCTTAAAATAACATAAATTTATCCTCTCGCAGCTCTGGAGGCCAGAGTGCAAAATCAAAGTGTTGGTGTGGTTGGTTCCTTCTGGAGGGCACAGAGGGAGAGTCTGTTCCACGCCTCTGTCCTTGCTCCTGGTGGCTGCCAGCAATCCCTGGTGCTCCTTGGCTTGTAGCTGCATCACTCCAACCTCAGCCTTTGCCATCACAAGCCGTCTTCCTGTGGTGTACTTCTGTCTCTGGGCCTCTTCTCTTTACATGGCGCCAACAGTCATATAGGATTCGTCATTCACCTTAATGAATTGATCTTATCTTGATTATATCTACAGAGACCCTAATTCCAAATAAAGTCATATTCACAGGTACTGAGGCTTAGGACTTCAACATGTATTTTGGGAGGACACAATTCACCCTCTAATATGTGCTATTCTGCAAGTTGGTTTTTTTTTTTTTTTTTTTTTTTTGCTATACAGTTAACCACAGATGTCTTTCCATGTCTGTTCATATAATTCTACCTCATTCACTTCAACCACTGTGTATTATTTCACTGTATCAATTACCCATAACCTATTTATCCTATACCCTAATAATGGGCATTCAGATGGTTTTCCTTTTTTTTTTTTTTTTTTTTTTGCCATTACAAAGAATATTCTTATTCTCTGTACAGGTATCTATGCACGCTGATAATGAGAGGGTTTCTGTAGGATGACTTCTAAAGAGAATGGAAACAAAAAGAATATAATTTCAAGTTTTTGATAAATGACGTCCACCATTATCTCCAGAGAAGTTTAAAAAAAAAAAAAAAAAGATAGGCTGAGTGCCGTGGCTCACACCTGTAATCCCAGCACTTTGGGAGGCTGGGGCGGGTGGATCACGAGGTCAGGCGATCGAGACCATGCTGGCTAATATGGTGAAACACCGTCTCTACTAAAAATACAAAAATTAGCTGGGCATGGTGGCGGGCGCCTGTAATCCCAGCTACTCAAGAGGCTGAGGCAGGAGAATGGCATAAACCCGGGAGGCGGAGCTTGCAGTGAGCACAGATCACACCACTGCACTCCGGCCTGGGCGACAGAGCAAGACTCCATCTCAAAATAAAAAAAGAAAAAAAGTTGTGCTAATTTATGCTTTCTTAACCAACACTGATGCTTAATATCTTTGTCAACCTGAGAGACATAAAATAATACTTTGTGGCTGGGCATGGAGGCTGACATCTGTAATCCCAGCACTCTGGGAGGCTGAGGTGAGCGGATCACTTCAGGTCAGGAGTTCAAGACCAGCCTGGGCCAACATGGTTTTCACCATGTTGTATTTTGTATTTTCTCTACTAAAAATACAAAAATTACCTAGGCATGGTGGCATGTGCCTGTAAACCCAGATTCTCGGGAGGCTGAGGCAGGAGAATTACTCCCTCCCGGGGGGCAGAGGTTACAGTGGGCCCAGTTCACACCATTGTACTCCAGCCTAGGCGACAGAGCAAGAATCCATCTCATAAATAAATAATTTTTAAAAAATACCTTGTTTTAATTAGCATTGTTTCTCCTTAAGAAAATAAAGCAATTTTTCATTTTCAACTGGTTAGCTAAATTTTTCCCCCACCCTCAACCAAGATTTCAATTTAAATTGGTACTTGGGGAACAGAGAATATGAGATATTTTATTGCCCTTAAATTTCTTATTGTCCATTTTATGTTCAACTTTGTTGCCTTATTTTCCTTATTTACTGTTACCTTATTATTATTTTGTAATTAATAAGATCAGAAATATAAGATCTGATTTTCTGGATTACACTTGGCACTCACCCTCCCTCCTCCAGAATAGTCATTAAATTACTGAATGACTTATATGTGCCAGGCACTGCTCTAAGTACTAAGAATACAGCAGTGAACAGGACAGTGAAGGTTCCTGTTCCTAATCGCTACTTCACCGAAGAAGAAAAAGTATTTGCACATGATTTGAGAAAACAGATGGGAGTGAGAATTTTCACCCCGGGTGCAGACTTGCCTCAAAATTAATTTAAATACTGTCCTATTTTGATCCATTTGAGAGCCTTCTAGGGAAAATCTACTCTGTTCTCCGGGTGTCCTAGAAGGATTCACCAAAGGAACAGTGTGGTTAGTGAAGGTAGGAGCAGGAATAGCTGCCAGACAGCTGTGCCCCTCCCCTGGAGGGAAGAGTCATGCCCCCAGGCGCCCAGTGCCTTCAAAGGTTAAGGCTGTGAGTTCAGAGAACAAAGAAAATGTTAACGAAGAACAACTCCTCCCCAGTCCAGGTAAAGGGGGGATGTAACTGAAGCACCACTCCCAGCCTCACTCCACCTCCTTCCATCAGCCCCCAAGGCAGGGGGACGTCTGATTGGGCATATTTGACTCCGACCCTTCCTCCTTTCACTTGGGAGTGGGGGGTCTGCTCCACCTGCAGGGAGCACACATTTTTTATAGGTGGCTACACACACACACACACACACACACACACACACACACACACCCCTGTAATACTCCAGCACTGCTATGACAAGGGAGTAAGTCTGCCTAATTCAAGGATGAATAAGGCATTTATCCACTTCAGAGTAAAGCCTTGTTGCTTGCTCAACCTAGCCTTTAAAACAAATAAAAGTGATCTTCTGATCTCCATCATCCAATCCCTGGTCGGTCTGTTTTTCTCCCTCTCTTTCACCCCCTTCAACTGGTTTTAAACTCAGAAGGGAGAAGGGTATTTACTGATGCTGTCAATACAGTTTCCATTATAATGGTTTATGCCTGAGCATTTTGTTTTTATTTTTATTGATTCTGTGAATGGATAAATGTTCCTGTTGTATTTTCTAAATGGTTATTTGCTGATAAGTAACAAACCTTCTGGGTTTTGTGTAGGTTTTGTATTTGCCCAAATGACTCAGTTCTCTCACTGATTGTAGTAGTTTTTCAGTTGATAATTGGGTTTCCCATGTAAAAAAGGTACCTCTGCAAAAAACATGAACTTTATTTAGACTTTTAGTCTTTTTTTTTTCCTGTAAATGACAGGGTCTTGCTTAGTTGTCCAGGCTGCAATCCTCCCACCTCAGCCTCCCAACTAGCTGGGACTATGGGTGCATGCCACCTGGCTATATTCTTTCTTATAGCATTATTTCAGCTAAAATAATAATAAATAGTAGTGACTTTACTATTTTAATTTAGTGACTTCTTTATTTTAATGCAAATAGCATTGTATTTCATTTTTAAGTATAATGATGGCTATGTTTGTTTTCTTAGTCAGAAACGGATGTTAATTTATATCTAGTGTCATTTTTGCCTCTATTGTGAGAATTGTATGACATCTCTGAGGTTGGTTTTTTTTTTTTTTTTTTGGTGGGGTAGGGGGAACAAGGTCTTGCTCTGTCGCCCAGGCTGGAATGCAGTGGCAGGATCTCAACGCACTGCAACTTCCACTTCCTGGGTTTAAGCAATTCTCCTGCCTCAGCCTCCCAAGTAGCTGGAATTACAGGGACCCACCAACACAACCGGCCAATTTTTTTTTTTCTTTGAGACAGAGTCTCGCTCTGTCGCCCAAGCTGGAGTGCAGTGGCATGGCCTTGGTTCACTGAAACCTCCATCTCCCAGGTTCAAGCAATTCTCCTGCCTAAGCCTCCCAAGTAGCTGGGACTACAGGCGCCGCCACCATGCCCAGCTAATTTTTTGTTATTTTTAGTAGAGATGGGGTTTCACCATATTGGTCAAGCTGGTCTCAAACTCCTGACCTCAGGTGATCCGCCCACCTCAGCCTCCCAAGGTGCTGGGATTACAGGTGTGAGCCACCTCACCTGGCCAAGAGATGCTCCCCAGAACGGGCTCGAACCACCCACCTCCAGAGTTGGAGGCAAGCACACCAATCAACTGCACAACACAGAGGGTCAAGTGGCGCTCTGTATTTTTTTTTTAGTAGAAACGGGGTCTCACCATGTTGGCCAGGCTGGTCTCAAACTCCTGACCTCAGATGATCTGCCCGCCTCGGCCTCCCAAAGTGCTGGGATTACAGGCGTGAACCACCACGCCCAGCTACCTGACGTCTTATGTTGATGAATTATAAAGGGTAAGCCATTTATGTATTTTTGGGAATACATCCTTTACTTGTTTATGGCATATTACCCTTTATCATAGTGTTAGATTTAATTTTCAAGTATTCTATATTAGACTTTTACACCAACGTTTCTAAGTAGTGTGGTTTTCTTTTCTGCACTGTCAGCATTTGAGAACAAAGCTATATCAACTTTGTGACACACACAGGCTGTTGTCCATCTGTTCCTTGGCTCTGTGACAGTCTCTACAAAGCATTTACAGGCTCTACTTCTTCAATATTTTTCAAAATTTCCCCTCAAAACTATTTGATACTTCTTTTTTTTTTTTTTTTTAGACGGAGTCTCGCTCTGTGGCCCAGGCTGGAGTGTAGTGGCACGATCTCAGCACACTGCAAGCTCCGCCTCCCGGGTTAGCGCCATTCTCGTGCCTCAGCTTCCCGAGTAGCTGGGACTACAGGTGCCCACCACCACGCCCGGCTAATTTTTTGTATTTTTAGTAGAGACGGAGTTTCACCGTGTTAGCCAGGATGGTCTCGATCTCCTGACCTTGTGATCCACCCGCCTCGGCCTCCCAAAGTGCTGGGATTACGGGCGTGAGCCACCGCGCCCGGCCTTTTTTTTGAGATGGAGTTGCGCTCTTGTTGCCCAGGCTGGAGTGCAATGGCGCGATCTCAGCTCACAGCAACTTCCACCTCCCGGGTTCAAGCCTCGAGAGTAGCTGGGATTACAGGCATGCGGCACCATGCCCAGCTAATTTTGTATTTTTAGTAGAGACGGGGTTTCTCCATGTTGGTCAGGCTGGTCTTGAACTCTGGACCTCAGGTGATCCGCCTGCCTCAGCCTCCCAAACTGCTGGGATTACAGGTGTGAGCCACCGCACCCAGCAATACAACTATCTTTCAATCTTTTTAAAGAGTTACTGGTCTATCCAGTCATTTTAATTTTTTTTTCACATCTGCTTAGTTTTTTATTTAGTTAAGTATTAAGGACCAGTTAATCTACTCATTAGATTGGTCAAGGCAAGACACTTGAACTACGCGGCAGGATTTAAAAAGCAGTTGGTTTTTGGTAGTTCTCTGGTAACCACACAAACACATACACACAAATTTGTAGAGTACTCTGAATATAGGATTTCCCCTGTGATCTTGTATAATGCCCTGTTCACAATCTGCAGTATTTTGGAAACTATATAAATTGGACACAGCCAAATTAAAGATATCTCATAAACTCCTATAAAGTATTTGGGAACTTCAGCTGTATTCCCAAAAAAATCAGTTTTAAACTGTAAAGAACAAAAACGCATATAAAATCAAAACAGATTTAACAGACATCTTTGAAAAAAATCAAATTACAGTTCAATTTTCTACTTTTTCAAATATGACTAAAAAAAGTTACAAGTAGTAATGTCTATCATTTTTTCAAAAAAACCCTAATTTTTTTTTTTTTTTTTTTTTTTTTTTGAATGGCCGTCCCCTTTTGACCCCGGGCTGGAGTGCAGTGGCGCGATCTCAGCTCACTGCAAGCTCCGCCTCCCGGGTTCACACCATTCTCCTGCCTCAGCTTCCTGAGTAGCTGGGACTACAGGCGCCCACCACCACGTCCAGCTAATTTTTCATATTTGTAGTAGAGACGGGGTTTCACCGTGTTAACCAGGATGGTCTCGATCTGCTGACCTCGTGATCCGCCCATCTCAGCCTCTCAAAGTACTGGGATTACAAGCGTGAGCCACTATGCCCAGTAATGATTTTTTTTTTTTAAGAGACAGGGTCTCAGGCCAGGTGCGGTGGTTCACACCTGTAATCCCTAAATCTCTACTAAAAATACAAAAAACTAGCCAAGCGTGGTGGCACATGCCTGTAATCCCAGATACCTGCGAGGCTGAGGCAGGAGAATTGTGCCATTGCACTCCAGCCTGGGCAACAAGAGTGAAACTCCATTTCAAAAAAAAAATGAGAGATAGAGTCTCAAAAGCTGGTCTCGAACTCCTGAACTCAAGTGATCTACCCGCCTCGGCCTCCCAAAGTGCTGGGATTACAAAGGTAAGCCACCACCCCCAGCCAGATTCTTTAATAAATTTCAGTCATTATATTTCCCCGGCACAGATTTATTAGCATAGCACCAAACATGGTAACCCCTAATATTAAAATATTTTCCTATCATAATGATCACAAATCTAATTATTAGTATATATTTTCTTAAATGGTAGCCCTCTCTGTTAAATGGTAAGCTCTCTGGGGACAGTGAATTTTTTCATCTCATTCCCTGCTCTATCTATATCCCTAGTACCTACTGGGTCCCTAGAATGTACTCAAGAAATAGCTGTGGGCCAGGCGCAGTGGCTCATGGCTGTAATCCCATCACTTTGGGCAGACTGCTTGAGTTCAGGAGTTTGAGATTAGCCTGGGCAATATGGTGGTGATATCCTGACTCTATAAAAAAATTTTTTTAATTAGCCAGGCATGGTGGTGCTTGCCTGTAGTCCCAGCTACTCAGGAGGCTGAGGTGGGAGGATTGCTTGAGTCTGGGAAGTCAAGGCTGCAATGAGCCATGATTGTGCCACTGCACTCCAGTCTGGGTGACAAAGTGAGACCCTATCTCAAAAAAAAAAAGGAAAAATAGTTGTGAAGCTATGGATGAAATTAAAGCCTCTTTTTTCTTTGTTTTGCCTATTGTCCTTTTATTTTTCTACATTAGAATTGCCAAAGTCACATCTTTTTTTTTCTTTTTTTTTTAAGTACTGGATCCTAAATGACTTATCTATTTTATATTTTTAATTTCAAATTTATTAATTTCAAAGTTGTATTCAAAAGAAAATTAATAATCAAATTATTTCCTAAAAAATGAGACTGAAATAAATGAAAATAAATTAATCTATTGGCCTAAAGTTAGAAAAAAAGAATAAAACAAACTTTGCCATTATTTTAGGTTTGTATTATGTAAAGAACATGAAACTTTCTTATTCAATCTAAACTCCATTTCAGTTGGAGGCTTATTCCACTGAAATTTATCACCATGACTGATATATCTGTCTTTGCTTTTATCTGTTTCACATTTTAATATTACAATGCTGCTTCCTTTGTTGTAAATATGATTTTATTTAGTTTCTTCACCTCTTATGATCTGCAAAACATATTTCTTGCTTTTCAATTCTAGTAGCATACCGTTTACTACTTTTAAAAAATCTTGACTCGGCAGGACGTGGTGGCTCACTCCTGTAATCCTAACACTTTGGGAGGCTGAGGCGGGTGGATCACCTGAGGTCAGGAGTTTGAGACCAGCCTGGACAACATGGCAAAACCCCATCTCTACTAAAAATGCAAAAATTAGCCAGGCATGGTGGCAGGCGCCTGTAATCCCAGCTACTTGGGAGGCTGAGGCAGGAGAATTGCTTGAACCCAGGAGGAAGAGGTTGCAGTGAGCTGAAATTGTGCCCCTACACTCCAGCCTGGGCAACAGAGCGAGACTCTGTCTCAAAAAAAAAAAAAAAAAGTTTGCTTCTTTTTTCCAGCAGCATTCTAAGAGAGAAATGACAGGACATGAACTAAGCCCAGGACTAGGAAACTAAAGGAGAGGGAATGGATTTGAGAGCAGTGAGGGGCATACTAACCAATGGAGAAGAGGAATAAACAAAGCTAGGCAGCAAGCAGTGCCTTAAGGGCCCCCAAGTCCATGTTGAGGAGGAGTTGGGGGCTCATGCTGAGTGTCTCTCAAGCTCACCTCCCACAACAGCAACCGTTGCAACACACACCTCACTAGACCCTCACCCCCTCACTGTAACCCATGAGGCGGATATTATCATTTCCATTCTACAGATGAAGAAACAGAGTTCAGAAAAGTTCAACTGAATTCTGGTCTTTGGAATCCAAAAATGTCTTGAGCTACCACTGGGCAGCTTAGGCAGGGTTCGGCTGTGGGAAAACCAAGGACAAGACTTTGACCCACTGGATCAACCTTATCATCAAGTTGCAGGCAACAAAAAGAACATACCTGATAAAATGGAAAATAGAAAGCAGCAGCTAATTCAGCGCTAACTGGTGGTGAACAGAGAACACAGTCTCAGAGATTGGGGATAAGATCTCCAGTGGGCACTGGGCTCCCACACTGCCAGTTACCTGAACAACCCTGGGTTATCTGGCCATCTTGGCATAATTAGTAATCATGGAGGTGGGGATGTTTGGATGACAAATTATCTGGTCACCCCAGCAACGCCCCACATTTGAACGATGTTTACCAATTTTTATAGATTATCCTGTGCGAATTTCACAGGCCCACTGCAGAGCAGTGATTCAGAAACTTTTTTGGTCATAGACCTGTTAAGAATCTCATGAAAGCTATAATCTCCCTCTCCACAAAAACAACAAATACAAAATCGTGTGTGTAATTTTGACACGTTCATATCCTTTGACAGAGCAATTCCACTTCCAGGAATTTATCCTACAGATATACAAGCACAAGGGCAAAGACAGGTACAAGGATATTTGTGGTGGCATTGTTTAAAATAGGAAACCCTCTGAAACAAACCTGAAGTCCACCGGTAGGGCACTGGTGAAATAAACCAGGGAAGTGGGGGCAGGATGGGGTGAGGGAGTACAGACAGCACCGGCTTCAGGTTTAGCTTCCCCTTAAAAGATACAGGGGCCTTCCTGCCCCCCATCAACCTGGTGCCCCCAACTCAGCAAGGTCCCTGGAGAGGAAGAAATGCAAGCAAGCGCACAGGAGGAGGCTAAATAATGAATTGTAAGTGTGTGTTTTCTTTGGCCAGGGCAGTCTGGCCAAGCTCTGGGGGCTGCTGGGCAAACATTTTTTATATTTTAGTAGCTGGCCTATGCCCAAGGCAGTCAAAAGTTAAGCAAGCTTTGAATGAGCTGCTCCCTCGCTCTCCAGCTCTCCACGGCCCCAAGAATTCTTAATGAGGTTCTAAGGCAGCGGCCTCCAGGCCTCCAGCAAACTGGTCATGTTGCCTTAAATATCACTCACCCTTCACTACTTTTAATGAATGCAAATGATTCAGCAACAAAACACTTAGCCTGAAGTGAAATCCATCTTTGTGCAGCCAGTTTCACCAGCTTGCTGACAGCCCAGCTCAGGCAGGGCCCTACCGGACAGGCAGGCAGGCTGGCCCAGCACAGCCGCAGGTGCCCAGGCTAGCCCAGGCAGACCCCTGCACACCCAGGGCAGCAGCAAAAGGCAGGAAGTGCAGAGCACAAGGGAAGCTCTCCATCCCACCTACCACCCCAGCGACCAGGTGCAGACCTTCACATCTCCACCTCTTTATGACTCTGGCTCCAGGGCAGAGGAAAGTGTGAGCAGGAAAAACAAAAGGTATTTATTTGATCTAAGGAATGGGGCTTAGTCCCAGGCACCTCAAAGGCTTATCAGGTCACCACCCACCCCCACCTCCCCTTCACCTGAGGCCAGGTTCCAGAGGAACTCAGAAAGAGAACCCGCAAAGCTGC
Source organism: Hylobates moloch (assembly GCF_009828535.3). Classification (NCBI taxonomy): domain Eukaryota; kingdom Metazoa; phylum Chordata; class Mammalia; order Primates; family Hylobatidae; genus Hylobates; species Hylobates moloch. The sequence goes on along the minus strand of NW_026652295.1, from coordinate 41,457,361 downwards.
CTTGGATCCCAGTCCTCCTTCACCAACTGCAAGGAAGTGACAAAAACGAGACAGTGTAAAGAACCCAATTTACACCGTTTTCGAAGTTCTCTTTTGGCAGCAAAAACTGAAAGCAATTTTTCAGGAGTCTGAGAGCAACTTTTAACTCATTTCTTTCCAACCTGAGGCTCAGGGGGATTTCTTGCCCTGTCAGCCTGATCAACACCTCTCCCTGGGGCTGAGATAGCAGGCCTGGCCCAGAACAGGCAGCTGTTAATTCAGCTGCCACGTCTTCACCCGGGGCCAGCCGCTGGTGGGAGACCCACAGAGGTCCATGCAGGCTCTCTCTAGGCTTTCTTGGTCGTGGATACAAATATGGAATCAGAGGGCATGAGACCCAAACTAGGCAATTGGCTAAACTCAGGACTACTGAGAGCTCACACATATCTGTGTAGCTGCCTTAGATATAAAAAGGGCTTCGAAGTATTTGTTGACTTGGTTTAAAAGAAACCATGGCCCCTTTCAACCCTCACAGGACAGAGAAGACAAGATCAGTCTCCCCAACAGAAAAAAAGTTTCTCATTGTATCTTAGAGGGCCTCCAAAAATAAGTTGTATTGCATCAAAAATGCCCTTAGCTGTACATCCATCTTTCAGAAAAAGAGCACTGCAATTTTCTTAAAACAATCAGGAAGAACATTTCAATGCTGTTCTTCTCCATCATTTAAGGTACACCATCTATTATACACTACCTTATTCTTCAAAACACTCTCATAGGAAGCCGACCAAAGTGGAGAAGAGCATTCCTTAATCGAGGGGCTGAGTCTCCTAGCTCCTAGGACTCTTAAGTTCTTGCCTTCCATTAATTGGCCCCTTTCCTTCCTGGGCCTCAGTGACAACGCAGAAAGAATGCTTTCCGAACCCCATATGTGGTAAAGTGCTTAAGCCTACAGAAGTGAACAGGTAGAAGGCTTGACACACACACACATCTACACAGCAATCTACTGTTTTTTTTTTTTTTTTTTTTTTTTTTTTTGGTGTTTGTTTGTTTGTTTAAGACAGTTTCATTCTTGTTGCCCAGGCTGGAGTTCAATGGCACAATCTTGGCTCACTGCAACCTCCGCCTCCCAGGTTCAAGCGATTCTCCTGCCTCAGCCTCTCGAGTAGCTGGGATTACAGGCATGCGCCACCACACCTGGCTAATTTTTTTATTTTTTTATTTTTAGTAGAGACTGGGTTTCTCCATGTTGGTCAGGCTGGTCTCGAACTCCCTACCTCAGGTGATCCGCCTGCCTCGGCCTCCCAAAGTGCTGGGACTACAGGTGTGAGCCACTGCGCCCTGCCTTTTTATTTATTTATTTATTTATTATTTTGAGACAGAGTCTCGCTCTGTAGCCCAGGCTGGAGCGCAGTGGCACGATTTCGGCTCACTGCAACCTCCGCCTCCCGGGTTCAAGCAATTCTCCTATCTCAGCCTCCCAAGTAGCTGGGACTACAGGCGCCCACAACCATGCCTGGCTAATTTTTGTATTTTCGGTAGAGACAGGGTTTCACCATGTTGGTCAGGCTGGTCTTGAACTCCTGACCTCAGGTGAGCCACCGTGGCCTGGCCAGCAATCTATTTTAAAAAATAATTTTGTGGCCGGGCGCGGTAGCTCATGCCTGTAATCCCAGCACTTTGGGAGACAGAGACGGGCGGATCACGAGGTCAGAAGATCGAGACCATCCTGGGTAACACGGTGAAACCCCGTCTCTATTAAAAATACAGAAAAAAAAAAAATTAGCTGGGCATGGTGGAGGGCGCCTGTAGTCCCAGCTACTCGGGAGGCTGAGGCAGGAGAATGGCGTGAACCCAGGAGGCGGCGCTTGCAGTGAGCCGAGATCGTGCCACTGCACTCCAGCCTGGGTGACGAGCGAGACTCTGTCTCAAAAAAAACAAAAAAAAAAAATTTGCTTTTGGTATTCATACAAAAGGGACACATCTTTGTCTTTTCACCTACCATATAAACCCCATAACCAAACCACCCCACCATCAAATGAACCAGAACACAACCAAAAAAAAAGAATTCCTTGGCCTTTGGGAAGTTACAACGTGACTGAAGGGAGAAAAGTGGTGAGGCAGGAGAATAGGGTCTGCAGGCAGGGAACCTAAGGCTGTTTCACACCGATGTCCTCCAACGAAATTGAAATGAAAGCCCTATCTACTTTCCAGGCCTAAGTAAAAGAGCAGAGGCTACTACTCCCTTTGAACTTTTCTGCCAGGCAGATGGGAAATTGGCTGTCTGCAGCCATTCATACTGAGTGCGAATCCTGTCTTCGTTTGCAACTTTGTAACTTCACTCCAGCCTCTGAATGGTTGCTGTCCACAACCAATCAGACTGACTGCTGGCCCAGTCTTCATTTGCATAGAAGTATAACTTTGTAACTTCACCCTAGCCTCTGACTGGTTGCTTTTTCTAACCAATCAGATGTTTGCACAAGAGCATGACCTTTGCATGAAGTGGCCAGTGGGAAACTTTTAGGGGGTATTTGGGTCCAGGAAGATTCTGTATCCCAGCCCTTAAGCCGCTGCTTGGGTCTGCTCCCACACTGTGGAGTGTACTTTCGTTTTCAATAAATCCCTGCCTTCGTTCTTCTGTTGCTTCATTCTTTCTTTGCTTTGCTGGGGGTTTTGTCCAATTCTTTGTTCAAAACACCAAGAACCTGGACACTCGCAGTCACGACCCTCTACCAGTGACAGTGGCATTCAGCAATGCTTGGGTAGCACAAAATAGAATGGATGATAACCAGCTGTCTCCACAAAGTTAGAATCAGCCCCACACAAGTGTGCTGCTGGGGAAGAAAACGCTACCATCTCCTGTCCATCTCCTGCCTGCCTGACCCAGGTCTCCATCCTCCGAGCTCCTGACATTTACTGTGTGCCTCTCTTTGGTCTTCTCTGTACCCTTGTCTTCTTAATCACTCTCTTCAGATTCTGTCTTGATTCACCTACCAGCAATCCATTTCTGGAGTGAACCTCCAGTGTCTCCCAGCTCAGCCTTTCAAAATGGAGACTCTGAATTAGCCGGGTGTGGTGGTGGGCGCCTGTAATCCCAGCTACTCTGGAGACTGAGGCAGGAGAATCGCTTGAACCCGGGAGGTGGAGATTGCAGTGAGCTGAGATTCTGCCATTGCACTCCAGCCTGGGCAACAAGAGTGAAACTCCGTCTCAAAGAAAAAAAAAAGGAGATCCTATCATCAGAGATTCACTGTATTCTTTCCATAATAGATAGACTGTTTGCCTTCTTAGGGATACCTACCTCCTCTTGTAAACATCTCTTGCCTTATAAAGACTTAAAGTCACCCTGCCCACCCCCCCGCCACCAACATGCACACATGCATGCAATACTTAGCATGATGCTTTATGCCTTAAGCATCATTTGTTATTTACATGCCAGACTAAAAGGAAAACAGGTTTTATTGAAAGTTACTGGTAGATGGGAAGCAAAACTAGGCCTGTAAATTACAGTTATAACCATCACAGATAGGCATCACAGTCATAGTCATTACAGATAACCATCACAGCCATAACCACCACAGATAACCATCACAGTTATAACCTCCACAGATAACCATCACAGTTATAGCCAAGTTTTACTGAGCATTCACAATATCACAGACTAAGTCCTTCACATATACTGAATTTAGAAGATGCTCCATTATTTATGTGCACCAAGAGGACAAAGTGGTACTAGTTGAACTAAGACACAATGTTATACATAGTAGTCCCCCCAGTCCTGGGGGAGATATGTTCTATGACCTCCCAGTGGATGCCTGAAACCTCAGGTAGTAACAACCCCCAAATGTTATGTTTTGTGCCTATATATACATACCTACAATAAAGTTTCATTTATACATTAGGCACTTGACATCTGTAATCCCAGCACTTTGGGAGGCTGAGGTAGTAGGAGGATTGCTTGAGTCTAGGAGTTCAAGATCAACCTGGGCAACAGAGCAAGATCCTATCTCTACAAAAATTTAGCTGGGCATGATAGCACACACCTGTAGTGCCAGCTACTTGGGAGGCTGAGGTGGGAGGATCACTTGAGCCCAGGAGGTCAAGGCTGCAGTGAGCCATGATTGCACCACTGCATTCCAGCCCGGGCAACAGAGCAAAACCATATCTCTAAAAAATTAATAAATAAATTAGGCACAGTAGGCCTGGCACGGTGGCTCACGCCTGTAATCCCAGCACTTTGGGAGGCCGAGGTGGGTAGATCACGAGGTCAGGAGTTCGAGACCAGCCTGACCAACATGGTGAAACCCCATCGCTACTAAAAATACAAAAATTAGCTGCGCGTAGTGACATGTGCCTGTAATCCCAGCTACTCAGGGGGCTGAGGCAGGAGAATCACTTGAACCCAGAAGGTGGAGGTTGGAGTGATCTGAGATCGCACCACTGCACTCCAGCCTGGGCCACAGGGCAGGACTCCATCTCAAAATTAAAATAAATTTAAAAAAGAGTTACTTGAACACAAGCATCTGATACCCTGACATTCAATAAACTGGATAAAGGGATGATTCATGTCCTGGGCGGGATGGAGTGGGATATCAAGAGATTTTATCATGCTACTCTGAATGGCATAAAACTTAAAACTTGTAAGTTGTTTATTTCTGGAATTTTCCATTTAATATTTTTTGACCATGGGTAGCTGAAACCACAGAAAATGAAACCACGGATAAGGGGTGACTACTGTAATTAATTAGAAGTTACATCCCAATTTCAAAGATGTGCAAATGTGAAAAGAAAAAACATCTAAGAGTTAATGAAATGCAGTACCATCTCACTCAACTCTTCCAAGAACTCTAATGAGACTGGTATTATTATCCCTATCTTCCAAAAGAGGAAACCGGCCAGGTGCAGTGGCTCATGCCTGTAATTCCAACACTCTGAGAGGCCGAGGCGGGTGGATCACCTGAGGTCAGGAGTTGGAGACCAGACTGGCCAACATGGTCAAACCCCATTTCCACTAAAACAAAAATATACAAAAATTAGCCAGCCATGGTGGCGTGGGCCTGTAGTCCCACCTAGCTGGGAAGCTGAGCCAGAAGGGTCACTTGAACCCAGGAGGCAGAGATTGTAGTAAGCCAAGATCACGTCACTGTACTCCAGCTTGGGCGACAGAGTGAGACTCCATCTCCAAAAAAAAAAAAAAAAAAGAGGAAACCGAGGCTCAGAGAAATGAAGTAAACTAAGGTCTCTCAGCCAGTAAGTTGTGGAGCCAGAAGTCAGTTCCTGAACAGATTTCTGAATTTCCCTGGGAAGCAGGGAGCAAGGAGGGGGCAGCCAGGCTTCAGACAGATCCTTCTTGGTTACGCTGACCCATCAGACGCAAATAACCCTGACTTGGCTGATCCCTAAAATCAGGGTCTTTCTTTAAGTGCACCTTCACAGATCCTACTTCCAGAAATAACAAAAAAAAGAAAACAGGTTTCCCTAGCTCCTTCCTTACAAAACTGGCTGGAAGTGAGGGGGACCTCTCGGCCAACTTGTTATATATAAAGCACATTTAACGAGCCTTTCAAGTCCTGGGAGTAGGAGAAGGAAGGGTTCATTGGAAATCTGATACTTTGGCAACCAAGCGGGAGGGACAAGGCCCTGAGCATCGGACCCTGAGGATAAACACCATCCCAAACCCCTTTGTCTGCCAGAAGGAGATACTTCCTGGGGGAGCAGGAGGCGGCAATGCTTTTTATGACAAAGCCCACCTAACAACAACCTCCACCGGAGACCTGGCTAGGGTCTTTGTACAACCCACCTAACCATAAACCCTCTATCTTTTCCCAAACCTGCTGGGGTCCCTCTCTCCACAAATACCTGTGACCATCATAAACGCCCTTAAACAGCCCCAGTTTACTGCTCAGCCTGCCTGCTGCTAAATGAGGGCATTTGTTTCAAATTTGCAAATACCGACAGCAGTGGAAACCTAAGTCCACCCCTAAAATGAAATGTTCTGCATTCCTCCAGGCCTGAAGCACCAGCTTCAAAAGCTGCAAGAGGCCCGGCTGTTTACTCACTGGTGGGGCTATTGGGAGAGGTATTTTTCTGCTCCCTGAGGAGGCTCCTTTGATCCAGGCAGAGTGGGAAGGGGCAGAGAGGGGTGCCACCCGCACCAAGGCTAGGCTGGGCCCGCGCTCTCCTACCCCTTCCTGGGTCACCAGCGGCAGCTGCGCAGCGCCTGGAAAAGGGAGTCTCTTGGAAAGGCCCAAGTAGAGACTCGCCTGAAATTGCTGTCTGGAGACAGAGCAAGCTGGCTTGGTGGCTTCCGCATGATCTCTCAAGCCATGTTCAAAGGCCCTTCAGACAAAGGTAAAGAGGGTAAGGAAAGACACAGGAGGCTGCACAACCCCTGAGAGCACCCCAGCCTCTTACGTAGGCAGAAACAAAGGACAAGGTCCCCACCCTGTTCTTCCCAGTCCACGGCACAGCTCAGGACACTCCATCAAAACAGGGTGCAGGTGTTTACTAAATAACAGCCTTTTGTTCTAAGTTTTGCTAAAGGGGAGGGGGGATAGGAGAGAGAGAGAGACCTTCCTGCAGGTCTCCAGGGCTGTTCCAGGACCCAGCCTAGCCCCCTCCCCTCAGTACTCCTCTGGTAAGAGGCCTGGATCCCTGGGGTAGAGGAGGAGCTCAGATCATGGGCAGAAAAGCTGCTGTGTAGCTGGGCATTTTTTTAATTGGTCAGTTTAACAACTGGTTTAATCTGCTAAAGAAACTAAACTGACAGAATGCTTTGTTCTTTGTGCTGGAACTATAAGAGATCGACAGCATTTCCTTTTTTTCTCCCCCCTGAGGCTGTAAGACAATGTTTTCTTTGTGATTTGTTTTGTTTTTCAGGTGGCTGGAAATTAGGTTTGGATCTCAAATGCCATCCTAGCACTCTCTAAGGATCTGTTGGCCTGACAGAGCCTTCTCCCTCTTCTTCTAGGTGGGAAACAGCCCAGCTTTGTAAACAGATGAGCTACAATGGAATCAGATCACCAGAGTTGTCCCTTTGCATCCTTCCATGATAGAACATAGGTTCCCACACTGGAGTCTGAGAACCTCCGAAGCAGAAGAACAAACTCAGCGCAATCACCAAGAGCGGTCAACAGTTCAGCCAAAGAGAGATACACCTGGCACGAGAAAAGTGGCATCACCCGGAATGTCAAGGTCATGATCCAACCTCGCCTGAACACTCCTGAGGGTTAAAAGACTTGACTCCAAAGTCAGAAATTAAAGGGAAATCTACATCATTAGGCCCCTACTATGAGGCAGGGCCTGGAGCACCAAGCGTGGGCACATCTACCTACGCAAAAGTAGTATGAGGTGGCAAACTCTATTAACCACTATGGGGATGATTCTATTACCTCCTACGTGGTCTCCACCACAGCACTGCTCAGCGTACGACTCCCAGCAGGAAGCAATAGTCTGGAATGCACCTACAAGCCAGGGCCTGCAACTGCCTGTGACCTTCCAGCAGCACCAGGAGGAGGAGGCTAAGGACTCATGGGTTCATGAGAAAAGCTCAAGCCATCGGGATTTAGGCACAGTGTTCTAGCCTTTTAGACTACATATAGTTTCACCATAACTCTATTTATTTATTTATTTATTTTGAGATGGCGTCTCACTCTCACCCAGGTTGGAATGCAGTAGCATGATCTCAGCTCACTGCAACCTCTGCCTCCCAGGCTCAAGCCATTCTCCTGCCTCAGCCTCCCGAGTAGCTGGGATTACAAGGCATGCACCACTACAGCTGGCTAATTTTGTGTTTTTAGTGGAGATGGGGTTTCACCATGTTGGTCAGGCTGGTCTTGAACTCCCGACCTCATGATCCACCACCTCGGCCTCCCAAGGTGCTGGGATTACAGGTGTGAGCCACCACGCTTGGCCATGTGTGCAGCATATCATAGCACAGTAACACCTGGACATACAAGGACTCTAAGTGAAGGCACAGGAGGGACTGGCACTCTGGTCTCAGCTCTCTACCTTTGTTTTTTGAGACAGGGTCTCTCTCTGTTGCCCAGGCTGGACTGCAGTGGTGCAATCTTGGCTCACTGTAGCCTTGACCTCCCAGGTTCAAGTGATCCTCCCACCTCAGCCTCCCAAGTAGCTGGGATCACAGGCACGTGCCACCACTGCTGTCTAATTTTTCTTTTATTTTCTATTCCGTAGAGATGGGGTCTCACTATGTCCCCCAGGCTAGTCTCAAATTCCTGGGCTCAAGCAATCCTCCCGCCTTGGCCTCCCAAAGTGCTAGGATTACAGGTGTGAACCACCACACTGGCTTCAGCCCTATTCCTCACCAGCTCTGTAGTGCTAGGCAGATCGTACTCTTGTGCCTCAGTTTCCTTCCCTGTCAAATACTCTCCCTCCTAAATCTTTACAGCACCCTTTGCACCCAGAGAATTATACCCTAATACCCACATCACCAGTTGGTCAAGTCTAAACACATCTGTGCCCACGCACTAGAGACTCCAGAATAAAAAGCAGCCCTTAGATTAAAGTGCTCTCCCTAAACCCAGGGTAAGGACAGCCTGTAAGGTGTGGCAGAAACAGGGCTGGAGATGCCACACTGAGTGAGCCACAGCGAGGGCCCTCCAAGGTCTTCTGTTCTAAAGTTGAAGCCTGGAGAGGAGGATGGGACCTGCCCACGGTCACACAGGCAGTTTTAGGCAAATGTGGAAGGAGAGTCCATGTCTTCCAACACTGCGCCTAGTGCTCCTCCTGGTGCCTCCTCAGGCGCAAGAGGTATGAACATCACCAGGATACCCAGCGCTGGAGCTCAGCAAGACCCAAGACCCGCCTTTGGCACTGAGGTCCTACCACTTCTCTTGCAGGAATTCCTCTAAATCAGGAATGCCCACACACTTTACCTGGAGACCCGAGTATCCCCAGGGAGAGAGGAAACGGGAGAAAGGAAAACTGAAAGCTCCTTTATAATGTGAAATAAACTCTGCAGCCCACTCTTCCCAAGGACTCAGCCAGCCTTCCACACCAATTATCACGTAAGGCTAAGGGCCTGTATCTGCAAGACAGCAAAATCCTCTCACAGGGAAGGGGCCCAGAAATAGGCCAAGACTTCAGCAGCCGCAGATATACAATGTGGGGTGGGTACAGTAATGGGGCCCCACCTTCAGGGGCTTCTCCTATTGTATGTTACAGGCAGGACTGCCCCATCCTACCACCATAGAAGGCAGAACAGTAGTGAAGAGGGCTCACTTGAAACATGACATTAGCACAGAGGCATCAAAATCATCTTGGCCCATCGGCTGGGAAACACAGAGCCACAGCTGCAAGGCCTTCATGCCAATGGAACAGCCACCTTTGACTGTACAGGTTGTGCACTGCTCAAGGTGTCTGACCAAAGAGACATCTCAACACTGAAATACTGCCTGAACCCTGGTGCAGGACTGCATCTACCTGGAGGAAGGGCTTTCTTTTTTTCTTTTCTTTTCTTTTTTTTTTTTTTTGAGATAGGGTCTCGCTCAGTTGCCCAGGCTGGAGTGCAGTGGTGCAATCACATCACAGCTCACCCACTTCAGCTCTGACCTCCCAGGCTCAAGCAATCCTCCCGCCTCAGCCTTTGAGTAGCTGAGACTACAGGCATGCACCACCATGCCCAGCTAGTTTTTTTGTATTTTTTGTAAAGACAGGGTTTCATCTTGCTGCCTAGGCTGGTCTCAAACTCGTGAGCAAGTGATCCACTTGCCTCTGCCTCCCAAGTGCTGGGATTACAGGCGTGAGCCACTGCGCCCACAACTGGGAGTACTTATTTGTAATGTGCACAAAGGTACCATACGAGCTAGCTGCTGGGACACCTCAGCAGTCCCAAAGGCAGACAAGCGTTCCCCTCATTGCCCCGCCACCACCCCAAGGAGACAAAAAAAAAAAAGCCAGAGTGTCTCCTGGAGGGGAGGTTGTACATGATAGTGCCCACGCGGGCCCCCATAACCACCCCCAGGGAGAGCCCACTGCCCCTGGCCACACAGAACCTCAGGAACCTCCCCACAGCACAGACAGAAGTTCCCACAAATTAACAGAGTCGCTGACTGGGGAAACCCCCACAGTCATCCAATGATTATAAAAACCCCTCCCTTGGGTATCATAAAAGTCTGCCTAGGCTGCCTGAAGCACAGTTCACTACCCACTCCCTGAGAACCTCAGCATGCCAGGAGAGACAGTGGCCCTGAACCAGCACCAACCCACCCCTTGGGAGAATCTGCTATTGAGACAAAGAGAGAGGGAGAATTCCCACCAGGAAAATGTGGCTGTGTGTGGCTCCCACATTTCTGGGCTGCTGTTGGAATACTGAGACCCATTTAGAAAACCAGTGCTTTTGAATGAGGAAGCCATGTATTTTTTTTTTTTTTTTTGAGACAGAGTTTCGCTCTTGTTGCCCAGGCTGGAGTGCAGTGGCGTGATCTCGGCTCACCACAACCTCGGCCTCCCGGGTTCAAGTGATTCTCCTGCCTCAGCTTCCCAAGTAGCTGGGATTACGGGCATGCACCACCATACCCGGCTAATTTTATATTTTTACTAGAGATGGGGTTTCTGCATTTTGGTCAGGCTGGTCTCGAACTCCCGACCTCAGGTGATCCACATGCCTCAGCCTCCCAAAGTGCTGGGATTACAGGCGTGAGCCACCGCACCCAGCCCAAGTGAGAAAACCATTTCTAAGGCTGCTAGTCAAGAGGGACTTTGTTGAGCCTTTGGCAAACCATTCTAGAGTCAGAGGGCTGGAAATAAAGGCTGACACCTCTAGCCGGGCACGGTGGCTTATGCCTGTAATCCCAGCACTTTGGGAGGCCGAGGCAGGTGGATCATGAGGTCAGAAGTTCAAGACCAGCCTGACCAATATGGTGAAACCCCGTCTCTACTGAAAATACAAAAATTAGCCGGGCGTGGTGGCGGGTGCCTGTAATCCCAGCTACTCAGGAGGCTGAGGCAGGAGAATGGCGTCAACCCGGGAGGTGGAGGTTGCAGTGAGTCGAGATGGTACTACTGCACTCCAGCCTGGGCGACAGAGAGAAACTCCGTCTCAAAAAAGAAAGGCTGACCTCTCAAAAGGAAACGGCTGGCCAGGACAGTCTCTGGGAAGAACCATCAGGGCTAGCGAGAGGGGCTGCTTCCCAGGGGTCACCCATTTCCCCAGTTGAAGAGCATTATATCACAACTTCACAGGGGGCCAGCAAGGCAGGCAACAGCATCACTTGCATTGTGCTCAGAAAGATTAACTAACCAGCTCAGGGTCACGTGGTATGCAGCAATTGAGCCAGGACCAGAATACAGAAAAACTGGTGTCAAAGGTCTATAGATGTCTCTTCTGTTACTTCATCGCCTGTGGCTGCTGTGTGATATTAGAACAGTACCACCCAGGTTTTCAGAATCCTGGTCCGATGACTTCACATCATTCTGAGGCCGTCACTGACTACATCTATTCAGCAATGCCGGGTCTTCTCTCCTCTCTGAAGCCCTCCCACCTCCTATCTGCTCCTACGTCTCAGACTTACCATCCCACACATTCTGGAATGTTCTATTCTACTTAGCACTTTACCAAATGGTGTCTTTCATACTTCATCTGATTCATGTTTCTCCATCTCGTCTTCTTCCTGCATCCCATGCCTCCTCAGACAGCTTCACCCATAGACGACACTCAAGCACTTTGAATGAACTCCCTCCTAAGCCCCCCACTATTAATATCACCCTTTTTCTCAACACCACACCTCCGCTTCAGACTGATAAATTCTCCTTATGGCTACCCAGTGGTTCTCACACTTAAACGTAGGTAAGAATCTCCAGGAAGCTCTTTATAAATGCAGTTTCCAGGCTGGGCGTGGTGGCTTACGCCTGTAATCCCAACACTTTGGCAGGCAGAGGCAGAAGGATTGCTTGAGCCCAGGAGTTCAACACCAGCCTGGGCAACACAGCAAGACTCATCTCTATTAAAAATAAAAAATAAATTTAAAAAACTAGCCAGGTATGGTGGCATGCACCTGTGGTCCCAGCTACTTGGGAGGCAGAGGCGGGAGAATCACTTGAGCCCAACACGACAAAGCTGCAGTGAGCTGTGATTGCACCACTGCACTCCAACCTAGGTGACAGAGTGAGACCCTGTCTCAAAAATAAATAAATAAAAATTAAAATGCAGTTTCCTTTTGAAATCTGGCCTATGTAACTGGATCAGCTATTCAAAAACAACAACATAATCTAACAAATAAATCAAATGCATTTTCTGGCCTCTCCCTCAATAATTCTGATGGGCAGGTCTGCAGTAAGGCCTAGGAAACTAAACTTTTCATCAGTACTTTGGTGACCTGCTCTCTCACTATACTCTCCACTCTACATTTTTGAGAAACACATATCTACACCTTCCTAATATGTAACTTACAATCCCTACCCCACGACTCAGGACCTTGTCTTCAGAAATTACATACACACCTAAAACCTGTGAGTGCATATCCCGCTTATCAAGGCTTACACTTCTAACAGGGGCTTGGGGTCTGCAGGACACCTGGTGGATGACATTCTAGTCACCTGAGCGTTCACTCAACACATACCCCAGTTAATGTACACAGCAGATGAGAGTTTAGCAATGTAAAACCAAGTTGCGAGAGGGGGAAAGGCGCCTGTGTGTGTGTGTCAGCCCTTCGAACCAAGCTTCCTCCCTGCCCCACTGCTGTTTGTGTAACATTACTGGGAGGGAAATGGCCTAAATGCAGAGAAGAAAAGAGGATGGAAAAAGTGACATACTACAGAGGGCTTCCTCAAACCGCTGATTAGCTGTGGCAGCTCTCAGGCCAGCTCCACCAAAGCGCCAGGGGGCTCAGCAGTGAACTCAAGAGAATTCCAACATAGGACTCTAACCAGCTACAATGGCAGGACTTTCATACCCTCAGAAGAAGGACCAGGCAGATGGGGGCCAGAGCAGGAATCAGGAGAAGGGCAGGCGGCAGCTCCAGGGCAAGGTGAGGGCCAGCGCCAGCAACTGTGGCCCCAAGCCTGTAACCCCACCATGTGGCTCTGGCCAGGGGTAGTGCCTGGACACAGCAGCAGAGAGGCATCTACTGAGGTTAGGGAGAGCAGAAGGTTGAGGGACGCAGGCCAAGGACACCCAACCCTATTTAATGACCCTTTCTTCCATCAGGAAAACACCAAAGACTGAATCCTTGGCCCGCAACTGCTCTTGGCTCCAATATTAGAGTCTGAACCGGCCAACCTCTGTCCCAGACGAGTCTCACAGAAGCTGCATTGGCTTAAACACAGACTCACACAAACCCCCTCACTCCAGAATATGAAATGCTCCAAAGACTAACAACACTACAACTGTCAAAGCCCAGTGGACACATGCCTCCCTTTATGAGCCAAATGTATTCCTGAAAAGCTGTCTGTCGACCAAATTTCTGCCTAACAAATCCAGTTTCTCCACTGGTTTTCGTTATAAAATCAGCCGTATTCTCCTCTAGGAAAAGCTGAAGTTCTGAGAGGAGGTAAACATCAGGCTGAATATTGCAGACTTCCTAGAGTCACACATTTAATGGAGAAATTTCTTGACAAAATCTAATTCAAGTTAAACCCAAAGGAGGTAATTTTAAAGCATACACATCACCCCAAGGAGTGTTCACATAAAGTAAGTTATTTAAAGCAAATCTTCAAATACTGTGCAGGATCTCAGCTCCCAATTTATACTGTTGCAACAGGAAAGCTCTGTGCCTTGAGATTCTGTATAAAGGATGCCTAGGCCAGGACTTCTGGAACTCTGGGGTACAGAGTCACCTGAGCATCTTGTTTAAATGCAGATTGCAGCCAGGCACGGTGGCTCACGCCTGTAATCCCAGAACTTTGGGAGGTTGAGGTGGGTGGATCATAAGGTCAGGAGTTCGAGACCAGCCTGACCAACATGGTGAAACCCTGTCTCTACTAAAAATATAAAAAAATTAGCTGGGGGTGGTGGTGCGCGCCTGTAATCCCAGCTGCTCAGGAGGCTGAGGCAGGAGAATCGCTTGAACCCAGGAGGTGGAGGTTGTAGTGAGCCAAGATCGTGCCACTGCACTTCAGCCTGGATGACAGAGTGAGACTCCATCTCAAAAAGAATAAATAAATAAACTGCAGATTGCGATTCTGATTCAAGCTCCCAGGGATGCTGATGCCATGTGGCCCTGGGTCTTACTTCAAGTAGCGCAGTTATAGATACTCTAGGCCCCTACACAGTTCTCTGAGGAAGAAACTTTAGCACCAGTTTTTAAGCTGCAGTCAGCTTCATATGTAGCGGTGCTTACCCACGCACAGAACTTGGAGAAAGTTAGAAGACCCACCACATCAAAACTGAGAAAAACCACCACCAAAACAGCCAGCCCAGGATCAGGGAAGGAAGGTCTGATCCTTAATTTGGTCACCGTAGAGCAGGCACAAGGAGGAACAGGCAACCCCAACCCAAAGAAGCTGGGGAGGGTGCAAAAGACTCCCAATGCCTAGGATGCAAGGGGATGTTTAACTCCATCCTTGATCATTCTGCCCTGCACCCAAATGGCTCATTCACTTTTTAAATAAACCTACATGAGGACCTGTTATATCGGCTGGGTGCAGTGGCTCATGCCTGTAATCCCAGCACTTTGGGAGGCCAAAGTGGGCGGATCACCTGAGGTCAGGAGTTCGAGACCAGCCTGGCCAACATGGGGAAACCCCATCTCTATTAAAAATACAAAAATTAGCTAGGTGCAGTGGCACACACCTGTAAACCCAGGTACTCAGGAGGCTGAGGTAGGAGAATCACTTGAACCCGGGAGGCAGAGGTTGCAGTGAACCAAGATCGCGCCAATGCCTCCAGCCTGGGAGACACAGGCTGACTCGGTCTCAAAGAAACAAACAAACAAACAAACAAACAAACAAAAAAACCACCTACATAAGAACCCGTTATAAGTAAGTACTGTACTAAACTCAATGGGGGAGCCCTTCAGTAAATTAAAACAAAACCCAACAGGGGCAAAAATATGGATGGTGTCGCAAGAATGACAGTCCAGAAGTTCTACAGCTGTCTACTTTCTGGCAGCAGAGATAGGACAGCTTCAGGGAAGAAGAGGCAGTGGGGCTGGGCAACAGAGAGACAGGAGAAGGCAATGTACACCCAGGGACTGGCCCGAAGGAAAGAAAGGTGGGAGAAAACCAGATATGTGTTAGGAGATGGCAAATATTCCAGCTGGACTGAAATGGAGGGTTCCAGTAGGTAAAATGTCTATTGTTGGGAATGACTGTAAAGCTGAAGGAATCTTTGAAGCACACCACAGAGGGAAGACCAAGAAAGGGGTGTGTGTGTGTGTGTGTGTGTGTGTGGGTGGGTGGGTGTGTGTGTATTTTTTTTTTTTTTTTTTTTTTTGAGATGGAGTCTCGCTCTGTCACCCAGGCTGGAATGCAGTGGCGCGATCTCAGCTCACTGCAACCTCCGCCTCCCGGGTTCGAGCGATTTTCCTGCCTCAGCCTCGTGAGTAGATGGGATTAGAGGTGTGTGCCACCACACCCTGCTAATTTTTGTATTTTTAGTAGAGACGGGGTTTTACCATGTTGTCCAGGCTGGTCTTGAACTCCTGACCTCAGGTGATCTGCCCGCCTCGGCCTCCCAAAGTGCTGGGATTACAGATGTGAGCCACTGCGCCCAGCCTACTTCATTATATTTAATCCTCAGCACAACTCTAGGATGCCCCTTTATAGAAGAGGCTGAGAAGCTAAGAGCTTCGTCCAGGGCCACAGGGCCTGCCAATGAGTCTGAGTTGCTGCTTTGCCAGATACACTCCTTATCCCTGGGCTCCACATCCCTCAACAGAGGATCAAAAACACTGGGGGAAGATAAAAATTAAAAACAATACAACAATAAAAAAGAATACAAATTAAAGAATACAACAGTTATTTACATAGCATTTCCATTGTAATAGGTATTACAAGTAATTTACAGATTTTTTTTTTTTTTTTGAGACAGAGTCTCACTCTGTCACCCAGACCAAAGTGCAGTGGCACAATCATGGCTCACTGTAGCCTCAACTGCTGGGCTCAAGCGATACTCCCACCTCAGTCTCCTGGGCAGCTGGGACCACACGCGCGTGCCACCATGCCTGGCTATTTTTTTTTTTTCTTTGCACAGGTGGTGGTCTCATTGTGTTGCCAGGGCTGGTCTTGAGCCCCTGGGCTCAAGCGATCTTCCTCCCTCTGCCTCCCAAAGTGCTGGGATTACAGGCGTAAACCTGGCCCTTAGAGATGATTTAAAGTATATGGGAGAAGCTGGGCATAGATAGTGGCTCCTGCCTGTAATCCCCATACTTTAGGGCAGTGACGCAGGAAGACTGCTTGAGCCCAGGAATTTGAGGCTTCAGTGAGCCAGGATTGTGCCACTGCACTTTAGCCTGGGTGATAGAGGAGACCCTGTCTCAAAACAAAACAAAAGTATATAGTGAAGTTGTGCGTATGTTATATGTAAATACGACACCATTTTATATAAGAGACTGAAGCACACTTGGATTTTTTTTTTTTTTTTTTTTGAGACAGAGTCTCGCTCTGTCGCCCAAGCTGGAGTGCAGTGGCACGATCACTGCAAGCTCCACCTCCTGGGTTCATGCCATTCTCCTGCCTCAGCCTCCCGAGTAGCTGGGACTATGGGCACCCACCACCACACCTGGCTAATTTTTTATATTTTTAGTAGAGACAGGGTTTCACCGTGTTAGCCAGGATGGTCTCGATCTCCTGACCTCGTGATCTGCCCACCTCGGTCTCCCAAAGTGCTGGGATTACAGGTGTGGGCCACCGTGCCGGCCGCACCCTTGGATTTTGTTATTCTCAGGGAGTCCTATTCCAATTCCCTGCAGATGCCAAGGAAGGACCATACTTTATCTCCATTGCTTGAGCTCTGTCCACCACTCAATGCTGCTCTGAACACCAGGAGTTTGAGTATACCATTTGACAAGTGACAGGAAGAGCACCCTTGCCCTGCCACCATACTTCCCAACAGCTGAGAAAAGCCATCACTAATAAAAGCAACTCCTAGGCCTGAATTACAGGCTGCAGAGCCTTGAGGAATCTGCAGACAGCCTATCCCAGAACATGACGACTCAATTTCCCCAAAGAAACAAGAGCCTGGAGGAAACCAGGGAGGGGGATGGGAATCAGCATGAGAAGTGACCACAACTGACTGTACAAGAGGTTGGGGTTAAGAATCCACAGTTTCAAACATCAAGCCTCCTCCTCCTCCTCCTCCACCATATTTATTACAACAGTATCTCAAAGTTTGGAAAGTAACTCAGCCATTTATGGCATAATTACCCAGGCTTTAAAATGGTCTAATCCACAAACCCAGCCAGCGTAGGTTCCTTACTCCAGCCTCATTAACAGTGGGATCTCACTACAACTCCAGTTAATTACACAGTTAAACAATGAGATGGAAAAATCTACTGTGATCTATTAAAAAACCGTTGCCCCCTGAAGTCATGCGTCTGGGGGTGGGTTGAGTCCCAGGATTTCACTAGAAGATAGCAGGAGGTGTTTACACCACATGGACAGGTTCCACAACAAGGCACATTTGGTGGAACTGATTTAAGGCTCTCATTAAAATGTTCCTTTGTTGAGCACAAGACATCCCCCCACCCCTGAGGAGACTACAGACCTCCTGTCCTAAGCCCTCAGCCTGCCCTAACTTCCCCCAACGGGATCCCCCACACACACGCACACACAAACACCAACCAGTCACCAGATTAAGTCAATTAACATCAGAGTCATCTTCTCATGGAAGGAATTTAGCAATTTAGCATTTGTTGAGCAAGAGCCCCATCTTCACCAGAAACTCCCCTTGACTCCAGAACGAAACAGCAGCAGTGAAGGCAGCCTCATTGGGCAGACCCACACACCAAAACCCAACCAGGAGAGCCGGGGGCCTGTGAGCTCGGGCTGCTCGCCCAGATGGCTGGGTCCCCATCCTGGCTGTGCAAAAAACTTCCATACTTCCTCTGGGAGCTGATGTGGATTCTGCCACGAGCAATAACCACCACACACATCACAAGAAACACGGGGCAACTCCAGAAACACCTCCTCCAAATCCCTGGAGATTGGTCTCTTTCCTGGGTTACATTTACCTCTCCTTTTACAACTGGGGGAAGGGGAGATGTCGATTCCACCAGCACCAAAACCCCTCCACAGCTGGCAGGCCAGAAAGATATTAGAAAGGCAATTCCCTACCCATGCCCTTCCCATTGCCACCTTCAAAGGAGGTGGAAGGTTATCACCTAGGACAGGTCTCCTCGACAGAGCTCCCCAAGAGAAAGCTGCTTCAAGGACCACCAAAGAGTGTTTTGGAGGGTCGGGGGCTTTATTTCCAGTCCGGGCTGTTTGGGATGTGCGGGTAGCTTGGTGCTTTCCTGTAAGGCACTTCAACACCTCAGTGATGACTCTTAGGTGTGACCAAGCCAGGAAATAAAAGCTGCGGGAGTTGGGGGGGGCGGTGTTGTCTGCCCTGGTGATGAGGGCCACACCCTCGTTAAAATGCTAAGGCCCCCCCAAGAAAAGTCAGAATGAGCTCTTTTTGCCTTTCTTCCCTTAGAAATATTTCCTTTCCTCTGTGAGGACAGCCAGGATGGAAACCCAGGAAGGAGCAGAACAAACCCCGTCCGCACCTTTGCAGCCAGGCCATGCCCGATTTTGGCAGCGGCCTTCACACATTAGTCACCGCGACAGACTGGGACCCTCGGATCCCGGGATTCGGCCCTGGCACGGAGTGGGCGCAGGGTTCCAGACCAGTAGCTAGAGGCCATGGGGGCGGCCCCTCATTCTTCCCTTCTTCCGCCCTCACCCGCAGGGCCATCTGGGGTCTCAGCTTTGCCCAGGAACTTGGAGGAGGGAAGCCGGGAGCGTCGGGTCGGCGTGGGCAACAAAGCTCCGCGCTTTGCGCGCCGCAGGTCTGTCCGGCATCGGGCCCCAAACCAGCAACTCTTACCTGGGCAGACCCTGCCGGGTAGGGTGGGGGACTCCTTTTCCCCATCGCACTCCCAACGGTGGGTGCGGATGGTCTTTTCTCCCCCGACAAGAAACTCCCCATCTGGGCCCGAGAGCCGGCAACTCTCGGCAGTTCTCGAGCAAACTCTCGCCTCAGACCAGAAAAACTCAGGGAGGCTGGAAATGCGTCCCCGCGGCGCGGGTGGGAGGGGTACCCTGACCAAGTCCCCGGAGGCTTCGCCAGCCTCCCGACCCCGGGGCTCCTTGCGCCCTTCCGCCGCAAGCCTGCACCCGCAGCGAGTCTCTCCACCACTCCAGGGCCGTTCCAGCCGCCCAAACCCACCGCCCCGGGTGCAGCCTTTTGCCCACGGGACTCCCGCGCTTCCCAAGCTCTGTGCCCCCAGCTCTCGGGTACTCACCGCCCAGCAGCGGCAGCAGCAGGACGCTGAGCAGAGGCAACCGGCGGGGTCTAGCCGGGGATCCCCGCGCAGCTCCCATCGCGGCGGGCTCAGGAAAAGGAGCTGAGGGCGCACGGCGGGCACAGGAGGCGGAGCGCACCGGAGCGCGGGCGCCGCAGCAGCAGCCGCAGCCGGAGCCCGACCCGGAGGAGTCCCGAGCCGGAGCCGCGCGCGCGCCCGGTACCTCCGAGTCCTCGCGCGCCGCCGCCGCCGCCAAGCCCCGCCCCACGACACCCCCTCCCCTCCGGCCCCCGCACGGCGCCCCGCCCCCTCGACGCCCCCTCCTCGCCGAGGCGGGGAGGAGCTCAGTAGGGGGAGGGGTCTGGAGAGGGATGGAGAATAGAGAGAGCAAGGCTCAGGGGAGCGCAGGGGACTTGAACGAGGTAGGGGAGTATTTGCTGTACCCACCACCGACTCTGCAGGGATCCGGGAGAACCTAAGTGACTTGTGCGATTCCGTGGACCCTGGGGAGAATGGTCCATTCTGGGCATACCTGGAGGCTCTGGCCAACAGTTCCCCCAGAATTCTCCAGGTGGGGGCAGGGGAAGAGGTGGGCCCCGCCAACTCTTCAGCAACCCAAAATCTTACGGCAGACCCAGAACAGCAGGGTGTCCTTAATGTCCCCACGTAACCTGAAGATGCTGTGTAGCCCGGAGAGGGGCTGAAGTGTGCATGACTGGGGTCTGGTTTGGCTTCTAGACCAATATGAACCCAGTAGAAACACGCTGGGCTCTGAAAGCCAGGCTGAAGTCTGCTAAACTGACAAATTCATCCCAAGTCCATCTCCAGGCAGTCTGGGCTGTGTCAGGGTATGGCCAAGTCTCCAGCTGTGGGGAGGCCCAGCACAACCCTTGTTCCAGGCACCCCCCACCCCCAGCGCCACCACCCCCACATTCTTTCTTTGTTGTGAAAGCAGCAAGGGGTGTAGGAGGCGGGTCAGGAGGAGTCAAGCTTTAGAAGATGGGCCCCAGCTGCTGCTCAGGCCTCCAAGATATGCTGAGAGGGGATGGATAGTGCCTTGTCTCCCCTCTGGATCCGGAGGGCCCCCCAGGCCTGTTTAGACCTCCCTTCCCCCAAGCAGCTGGGAGGAGGAATGGCAGCCACAGAGGGCCTCACAGACAGGAGAAGTGGCGCCAGGACTCCAGGGTCCTGCCACATGGCCACCACATGTCCCTGACAACCCAGTCCACAGCACCTTCTCCTTGGGTTGTGAGCTTCCTTCTTCCCCATCCCCCAGATGCCTTCCTACAGGCCCTGCTGGAGATGATACAAACAAGGGGAGGAAGAGAGGACAGATCCAAGAATCAACACTCCTCCTGCTGCCCCATCCATCACTGCCCCTCACTCTCTGTGAAGGGCCCCAACACAAGCCCTGCTTCATACCCTCTTCAATCAGGACTCAAGTCACAGAAAGGTTACCTGATTCTTTTATTTAAGAAAAGTGAAATACATGGACCTGAAGTGAGACAGCAGAGGGAGGGAATAAGAGCGGCCAGGGCAAGGCAGCTTGGCTGGCCGGCCCCCAACCCTCTGACTGAAAAGCCAGCAGCAGGCTGTATCTCTGACGGCCATACCTGCTTTGTACCCACCTTGGGGCCTCAGAGCGCTACTCGAGAGGACCACAGGGTGCAGAGAGGGTGTCCTGAGGGTCCTTCCTAAGAGGGATTCCTGAGGAGGGAGCTGAGAGCCTAAGGGCAGCAGCAATCTTCTGGTTAAACTGCTCCCCTTCACTGTCCCACCTAGGGGTGGGGAAGAGCCAGGAGCAATGGGGAATGCTGTGAGGGCTGTGGGGGTGGGGGGACCCAGCAGACCTGGGGGCCGGGTTGAATGTCAGCTGCTTGAAGAGAGGTCCGTGGTGCTGGCACTGAGGCCCCGGTAGACCTGAAACAGACAACACTACCCCATCAGCTCAGGGACCTCGGCCTCCCAAAGACTGTCTCCTGGAGTCCATCCATCCCATGGTCACAGGGTATCTCTGGACCTAGGATCACATCTATCTCTGGACCAGTCTATCTCTGGACCTGGGACTTTGTTTAGCCTCTGCTAGGGTTTTCCAGAAGGCCACAATCTGGTGGAGAAGCTACCTGGAAGAACCACATGAATACTGGCATATACTCTGAGTGTGTTGATACAAGAAGTCATTTGCCATTAAAATATCACTAGTGTTTTCTCAGATGGGGATTATTTAATACTTTTCTTTTTCCATTCTCATCTACTACTAAGGCGGCTGCAGGATGAAAAAATAATTAGTATCTCCAAATAATTCTTATTCATAATTCCAAAGTACCAGTTTACAAAATATTCCTATTTCCCTCCTTATTAACTTATTTGCTACTATGTCTGGGGTGAAACTGTCCCTTGGTGGTCAGCACTCACCACAAGCTATCTGCCTGATTCCTTAATGACTGCAATCCCCTGGCTCATCTTCATCCCAGATGACTCCTCTCCCTTCCCTCTTCCCTTACTCCACTGGGCTTACTCACTGGCTGTCCTTTTTTCCTCACCCACCGATATGCTCACAAACACTGCTCTCACCTGGAGGGGTGCTGCACTAGGTTGGTTCAGATAGTTCAAGGAGGCTGCTCGCTTCATGTTGCTGCTATAATGGAAAACGGAAGAATTGAGGCCTCCTCTCTTCCTCCTGAGTGGCCTTAAAGCTGTGGGCCTCTTGAGCACTGCCACACTGGGCACCCATTCTACCTAAACTCTCTCTCCGTGGCTGTCCCATTGACTTCCTCCCTGTTTCTCTCCAAGATACTTCTCCAGAGATCAGGAGCCAAGAGGAGTTGGAAGCAAGGGCTTACTTCATTTGCCTGCTTTACCATATCTTTTTTTTTTTCTTTTTTTTTGAGACGGAGTCTCGCTGTTGTCACCTGGGCTGGAGTGCAATGGCATGATCTTGGCTCCCTGCAACCTCCGCCTCCTGGGTTCCAGCAATTCTCCTGCCTCAGCCTCCCAAGTAGCTGAGATTACAGGCACCCGCCACCACGCCCGGTTAATTTTTGAATTTTTAGGAGAGATGAGGTTTCACCTTGTTGGCCAGGCTGGTCTCAAACTCCTGACCTCAGGTGATCCACCCACCTCGGCCTCCCAAAGTGCTGGGATTACAGGCGTGAGCCACCGCACCCAGCCACTTTACCATATCTTGACTTCCATGTGTACCTGGAGGGCCGAGGCTCAGTTCCCTGGAGCTTCCTCACCAGGAGTTCACTGCTTCTGCGGAGCACATCCCGGATCTTCCCAAGAGAGCCACTCCTCTGCAGGGTCCCACTGCCATCCTGGCAGAAAGGGGTGAGCAATGAAAGCTATAGGGATCCCACACAGATGGGTTTCTGAGTCTACTCCTAGCATTTATTCTGCACACATCCCCCACCCCCAAGGCCCAGTGACTGGAAATAAAAGTCCTGTCAAAAACTGGCTCCCAGAGATACCTCTGAAGGGATACACTACCTAGACTGGGACAGCATGGCCAAGAGCCTCTCACCACCACCAGCAGGAGTGGGCAGGAGAGATGAAAAGGCAATGATCAGACTCACCCCGGACCACTCCACAGCCACAGAAGCGTCTTCACCTCCCTCGAATTTCACACTGTCTCCAGGGCCCTCCTGGGAGGTCCTTCTACTGTCACTCTCCCCAAGCAGCTCTGCCACCTTGGTCTGGCTGATAGGGTCACTGCCCTGGAAGGAAAAGGAAGGACCTGGGACTTCCTACTCCTTAACTCCTCAGGATGGGGCTTTCAAATTTTTTTCACCATCAGCCACTGGAAGGAAAA
The DNA here is from genome assembly GCF_009828535.3 of Hylobates moloch. Lineage (NCBI taxonomy): Eukaryota > Metazoa > Chordata > Mammalia > Primates > Hylobatidae > Hylobates > Hylobates moloch. Next base: position 41,434,168 of record NW_026652295.1, on the reverse strand, counting down.
CATTTTTCCTTGTGATGTCTCAGTTTATACCTACTGGAACAATACTTACCTTTTCTATTTGCAATGCATTGCTATATATAGATCTGTATATATTTTTAGCCCCATGGCCCATACTGAATTGATTTCACAACCTACTATTGAGACCCACAATCTAAGAAATTCTTGACTTAGGCTCTCCCTGACCTCACTCCTCTCACCCACACCACCCAGGCCCCCTCCTTATGAAAGGGCAGGGTTTCTCCTTCATATCCCCATTTAGTGAATCTTGAAACTAGAGTCCTGACCACAAAGTGCAGGTGGGGGGTAAGAACATGCTTAAAAACAACCACAATCCCAACACTGCCTCACTTTCCTCTCCCTCCTGGCTTCATCAGCCTTTCTGCTTATTCTTAGGAGACTCCCAAGAAACTCCGGCAGTCTCTCACCCCCAGGGCCCTTCCCTCTAGGACCTCCTTCCCCTCTGGGCTTCTGACCTGTCTCCGGGACCGCAGGGCACATTCCTCCAGGGTCTCAGCAGCCTCCAGCTTTCCCTGGCGCCTATACAGAGCTCCCAGGTTTCTCAGAGTAGTGTTCACTGTGGGGCTGTGGCGAGAAAGAGACCAGAGAAGGAAGAGAGAAAGTTCAGAAAAGAAAACATTTGTCTTCCAAGCAAGACAAGAGGAAAAAAAATAAGAAAATAGGAGAGGGAACAGAGCTAAAGCTGAGGGAAAGTCTACAGGAGGAAAGGAAAAGGTCTGGGAGGCTGGGAGCAGGGACTGGATGGAGGGCATCGGAGGCCAAACTGGCTTTTCACTGGCAGCTCACCTGCTCACTTTGCAGGCCTTGTACCAGCCTCCATACTCAGCATAGGGTGTCCCACCCTCATGGTGCTGGCTCTGCAGGACAGAGAGAGGCCAGAAAGAAGGGCAGGGAGAGCCAAATATAAGAATACAGAGATGCTGGGATGCAAGGTGGCATGGGGCTAGGGTGTAGGCTGGGCTGGGGAGGACACCATGCATCCGGGGCTGGTGCTGGGGTGGGAAGTGAGAGTTGGGCTAATGCAAGGAGTAAGACAGAAACCCTGGTAGCCTTGAGCTCCCCAGGCTGGCCCCCCTTCCCCCCCACTCACTTTGCTCATTTCCTCCCGCTCCTCTGCATGCATCCAGATGGGCTTGTGGTCATCTGGGGGTGATACATGGGGTGGGGAGGTTAGAGATGGGAGCTAGACAGTGTCGGAGAGCCAGGACCCAGAAGCTGACACGCTGGACTGAAGGGGTCTGGCTCCCCCTGGGAACCACTGTGGCCTAACCCCCGACCTTTGGTCTGCATTTCTTTTCTTCCCCACAGCCCCTTCCCCAGGCCCTCACCACTCACCATCCACAGACCCAAACTCCTGCACATGGGCACGGGTCAGGATCTCTTTGTATAGTGTCTCAGCCTCAGCATATTTGCCCTGTTTTAGGTAACAGGAAGCCTGGAAGACAGAAAGGCAAAAATACAGGAACAAAACATGGAGGGAGGCAAGGGTTTTTTTTTGTCTGTTTTTTGGTTTTTTTTCAGACAAGGTCTTCACCAGGCTCAGGGAGTTCCACTTCTCGGTGTCTCTCTGACTTTCCCCAGAGATCTTTCTCACACCTCCTTCTCCAGGTGTAGGGTCAAGGGTATTCCCAGCCCACTCCCAAGAAGCTGTGGAACTTCTATAACTGGAATGAAGCAGATCCTTCATCCGCAAAGGCAGCCCCAGACATGGGCACAAAGTTGATGAGAGCAGTGTGCCAGATTGTGATGCTTCCTAACTCTAGGACCCAAGTGGCCTCTCCCCCCGTTCCTTCCACCTACTTTGTCCCTCCTCCCATACCAGGTTGTTCTTGGTCCGGGCTACATTAGGGTTGTCTGGCCCCAGCTGCCCCTCGTAGATGGCCAGTGCTCGCTGATAGTAGCGTTCCACGGCCTCATACTTGCCCTGGTTTTGGCACAAGAGGGCCAGGTTGTTCAGCTGCTTTGCCACATCTGGATGATTAGTGCCCAGGACCTGAAAGGGAACAAAGGAGTGGATAAATGACTATGATTATGTGTGTGCACAAGCACATGTGTGTGTTTGCATGTAGGCACACACATGTGGAAAGCAGAGGAAAGGGAATGAAGGAAGAGAGAAGAAAGCAGAGATGGGGGTGAGAAAAAAAAAGTGAAAGAGGAGGGTTAGACCAGAGGAGCCATGTAGAGAAGGGTCACAGCGACAAGGGAAGAAGGGAGAGAGGGCATAGGTACCTTTTCTCGAATCTCCAGTGCCCGCTGGCACAGAGGCTCTGCCTCCTTGTATTTGCCCCTTTTGCCATAGAGCACAGCCAAATTGTTGAGTGTGGCAGCCACCTATGAAGACAGGCCTGTCCCCATCAGACATTTGGGTTGCAAAAGACCTATGGGAATCTGAGGTTCCCCACCTCCCAGCAGGGCCCAACACTCACTGCATAACTCTAAGAGACAAAGACTCTACTACCCTGGAGCCAGGGGCTGAAGGGAGGGGAGATTGCGGAACAGGATGGCTCTGAGGCTAAGGGACAGTATCGCCCTCTAGGGGATTTTAAGAAATTTCTGGAGAAATTTTGTTGTTGTTGTTGTTGCCATGAAGATTACCTTTGAGGAGGCAAGAACGCTATAGATGTTCTGCATGTGTGGGACAGCTCTGCCAATTTTTTAATGTCCTGCCAGACATCCAAACGCTAAATGTAAACATTGATATTTGATGGGATATCAAGATAGGAGTATGATTTCTGAGATACATCATCCCTGCCTATCATATGTCATACCATAGGGAATTATTTTCACACAGATCACATTCAAAAATAACTTTTTGGCCAGACGCAGTGGCTCACGCCTGTAATCCCAGCACTTTGGGAGGCCAAGGTGGGGGGATCACCTGAGGTCAGGAGTTCGAGGCCAGCCTGACCAACACGGAGAAACCCCGTCTCTACTAAAAGTACAAAATTAGCCGGGTGTAGTGGCAAGTCTGTAATCCCAGCTACTCAGGAGGCTGAGGCAAGAGAATTGCTTGAACTCGGGAGGTGGAAGTTGTAGTGAGCCAAGATCATGCCATGTTGCACTCTAGCCTGGCAACAAGCATGAAACTCCATCTCAACAAAAAATAAATAACTTTTCAGCTGGGTGTGGTGGCTCACACCTGTAATCCCAGCACTTTGGAAGGCTGAAGTAGGTGGATCACTTGAGGTCAGGAGTTCAAGACCAGCCTGGCCAACATGGTGAAAACCCATCTCTACTAAAAATACAAAAATTAGCCTGGCATGGTGGCACACATCTGTAATCCCAGCTACTTGGGAGGCTGAGGCAGGAGGATCACTTGAGCCTCAGAGGCAGAGGTTGCAGTGAACCCAGATTGTACCACTGCACTCTAGGCTGGGTGACACTGCGAAACTCCGTCTCAAAAAACAAAACAAAACAAACTTTTCATTTTTCATTTTCTGTACATTGACAACTCTATCATTTGCCCTGGTGTGATATCTCTACTTAAGGTTGTTTCTCTCTTTCCTTTTATTTATTTTTATTTATTTATTTATTTTAAGATGAAGTCTCGCTCCATCACCCAGGTTGAAGTGCAGTGGTGCGATCTTGGTGCACTGCAACTTCAGCCTCCTGGGTTCAAGCAAGTCTCCTGTCTCAGCCTCCCGAGTAGCTGGGACTACAGGTGCACGCCGCCACAACCGGCTAATTTTTGTATTACTAGTAGAGACAGGGTTTCACCTTGTTGGTCAGGCTGGTCTCAAATTTCTGACCTCAGGTGATCCGACCACCTCTGCCTCCCAAAGTGCTGGAATTACAGGAGTGAGCCACAGCGCTGGGCCGCTTTTTATTTTGTTGAGATGGAGTCTTGCTCTGTTGCCCAGGCTGGAGTGCAATGGTGCGATTTTGGCTCACTGCAACCACCAACCCCCGGATTCAAATGATTCTCCTGCCTCAGCCTCCAAATAGTTGGGATTACAGGCATATGCCACCATGCCCGGCTAATTTTATAATTTTTTTTTTAGTAGAGAGGGGGTTTTACCATGTTGGCCAGGCTGGTCTCAAACTCCCGACCTCAGATGATCCACCTGCCTTGGCCTCCCAAAGTGCTGGGATTACAGGCGTGAACCACCGAGCCCAGTCTCTTTCTCTTATACACAAATAAATCTGGTCTGTCATTTTTTCTTTTTTTTTGAGACAGAGTTTCGCTCTTGTTGCCCAGGCTAGAGTGGTCTGCAACCTCCACCTTCTGGTTTCAAGTGATTCTCCTGCCTCAGCCTCTTGAGTAGCTGGGATTACAGGTGCCCGACACCACGCCCGGCGAATTTTTGTATTTTTAGTAGAGATGGGGTTTCACCATGTTGGCCAGGATGGTCTTAAACTCCTGACCTCGTGATTTGCCCACTTTGGCCTCCCAAAGTGCTGGGATTACAGGCATGAGCCACTGTGCCTGACCCTTGTGATTTCTTATAATACTGTACTTTAATAAAGTGTCCACCTATATTTTCAGTTTTTTTTTTTTTTTTTGAGACGGAGCCTCGCTCTGTCACCCAGGCTGGAGTAGAGTGGCGCGATCTCGGCTCACTGCAAGCTCTGCCTTCCAGGTTCACACCATTCTTCTGCCTCAGCCTCCCGAGTAGCTGGGACTACAGGCGCCCACCACCATGCCCGGCATTTTTTGTATTTTTTTTAGTAGAGATGGGGTTTCACCATGTTAGCCAGGATGGTCTCGATCTCCTGACCTCGTGATCCGCTCGCCTCAGCCTCCCAAAGTGCTGGGATTACACTCACGAGCCACCGTGCCCAGGCCACTTTGCTATTTCTTTTAACAAAGTTGTACTCAGTACAGCTACTGTTGTTTTGTATTTTTACCTTATTATATTACATTGTATATATTGTCCTTACAAATTACGTTTCTTGTTTTTCTTTTATATTTATTAGAGTAGCATATTAACTTTTGTAGAAATCATATGTGGATTTACCTATGACTTATCTATTAATTAAATTCAAGCAAAATATTTGTTATAAAAAGGAGTCACTGAGTCTCAGAGAATTGAGAAGCATTAGGATCACTGGACAGTGCCTGGAAGAAAGGACTTCTTATGCCTCCTTCCTCAGCACTCTTAGTGAGTGGACTGAGGGCAGCAGATGGATGAGCTAAGAGAGGCCAAAACAGCAGTGGTGGTGGGTGCAGGGCGTGGGGCGGGGAGGGCAAGGAATACTGACAGCAGGATGGTCGGGTCCCAAGGTGCTCTCCCGGATGCTGAGGGCATCATTCAGCAGGTGGGCAGCTTCCTTATACTTATTCTGGTCCCTGGAAGAAGATAAAAGTGACAGGAATTACCCTGAATCTGCAAGCCTTCTCCTTCCCTCTTTCCCTTTGGAAGGACTGAGTACATTTAAGGATTGGAGACCTCCATGAGGAGACAGGAAGCCTGGTGTGGACAGTAAGGGGGCTTCACTGACATACTCATACCAGAATGCAGGGCACTGCCATCCCAAGAGGAGGCCACAAGTTATAGGAAGCGAGGGGGCAGGGGGAAGAGAGGGAGAGAGCACTCCCCAAAAGAGAGATGAGAGGAACAAGGATCCCAAGGGATGAGCAAATGCTTAGGTATGGAAAAGTGAGAGTTCTTTTCCCATACACCTGTTGGGGTGTATCTGGGAGGCCCAACAGGGAGGAGAGGTACCCTGTAAAGAGGAAAAATGAAAGCCAAAGGAGGACCAAGGTGGGAATGTGGGGGAAGATCTGGGCACTGGAGGAGGGAAGTCCTCACCGATACACCAAAGCAAGGATGTTGAGCATGGTGGCGACATCAGGGTGGCCACGGCCTGATGTGCGCTCCAGGTCCTCTAGTGCCTGCTTACAGAGTGGCACGGCCACCTCATAGCGACCTTGGGCTGCGTACTGGATCACCAGGTTGTGCAACGTCCGCAACCTTGCTGGGATCTCATATCCACCCTGCTGAGCTGCTGTAGCACCTTGACCACGGGACACTAAACCATCACAGAACATAAACAAAGGACTCTTCCTCTCCCCTTTGCTGTCTGCCCTTCCACTCCCCATTGCATGTCTTGTTCCACACCTGTGCCCACCCCAACGTGGGCTCTCAATATTAGACCTGCCTCAAGTGCTGTTCTTTTATCCACTCCCTTGACCTATACCCATCACAACCTCAGTTGTTCACCCAGTAATTCATGCATTCAACAAACATTTATTTAATAAGTATGTCCCAGGAGTACAAAGGTAAGAAAGATCTGGTTCTTTCCCTTGAGGGGCTCATGGTCTCCCTATCTCAGGTTTATTCTCCCACTAGACTGTGAACTCCTTACTGGTGAGACCTATGCCATTTCCATCTCAGTACTCCTAGTGCCTAGCAGAGTACCTGGCACATATTCAGTGCTTAATAGATGTTCGTTCAATGGGGAGGCTGAGGAAATCGAAGTACTAACCCAGCCCCTGCCCTGTCTCCAGAGAAAGTGGAGAACCTATTTCTAGATGGTGACTGTCCTGTGTACAGGGTAGGCCACAGCTAGGGCCAGCCTCCTGCTGCCCCTTTTCACCCTCCCATTCCAGAGGCAGACTCACAGCCATTGCTGGGGTCCTCTTCCTCCTCATTAGGGAAGAGGTCATCCAGGGAATCCTTGGTGGCATCACCTTCTTTCTCCTCCTGGAACGGAAGAAGCAACATATAAGGGCCAAGATATCCCTACCTAGTAGCCTTCTCAGTGACCCCTCTAAGCCATGAAATCACAGACAGATGGGACCTAGGAGAAGACTGTTGTTCCTGTCTCTGCCCCTGGAAAGGCTAGCAAGTGGCCCAGCCAAGCTCAGGCCTCTTGTTTGTAACAGCCAGAGATGCTTTAGACAAAATCTCAAGACTTCCCCCTCCTTCTCATACAGAAAGTTTCCTTCCTGGCCGGGTGTGGTGGCTAATGCCTGTAATCCTAGCACTTTGGGAGGCCGAGGTGGGCAGATCACCTGAGGTCAAGAGTTCAAGACCATCCTGACCAACGTGGAGAAACCCCATCTCTACTAAAAATACAAAATTAGCCGGGTGTGGTGGCGCATGCCTATAATCCCAGCTACTCATGAGGCTGAGGCAGGAGAATCGCTTGAACCTGGGAGGCAGAGGTTGTGGTGAGCCGAGATCGCGCCATTGCACTCCAGCCTGGGCAACAAGAGCGAAACTCTGTCTCAAAACAAAACAAAACAAAACAAACAAAAAAAAGAAAAGTAAAAAAAGTTTCCTTTCTAACCACCCCCAATCTCGCCTTAACTCTTGTAATTATGGCCCTATGCTGATCTCTGTGTGATTACGTTGATTATATGTCTGTCCTGTCTCTCCTGAGGGAAGGGAGTGTGTCCGATCTTATTGACATGTACCCAGAAAGTGTCTAGCTCAGCCTAGTGCCCATCATCTGCACAGCTCATTCTGGACTTACTACATAACCCTCCCTCACCGTCCAACCTATTCCGCACTAGGAAAATCTGCTTTTCCCCATCAGGAACTGCAGCCTCATCCAAACACCAACCCTCCTACCCAGCTTCACCAATGTGTCCCATGCAATTCTTCTACTCACTTTCCCTGGGACAGACCAACTTTTCCAGGATGTAAGCCTTATCAATGACACCCTGCACTCCAGTCTAAAAAGCTCCTCCCTCTTCCTCATCATGAACTTTGAAAATCCATCTCAACTCCTAACCCACTCAAATGGGAAATCCGACCTATATCCTACCCATCCCTGTATCCTGCTCCTTCTATTTTTTTGTTTGTTTTTTGAAACAGAGTCTCTAGTCTGGCAACAGCCCAGGCTAGAATGCAGTGGCACAATCACAGCTCACTGCAGCTTCCACCTCCTGGGCTCAAGCGATCTTCCTACCTCAGCCTCCAGAGTAGCTGAGGCTACAGGTGCACACGACCACATCAGGCTAATTTTTTAATTTTTTGTGGAGACAGGGTCTCACTATGTTGCCCAGGCTTCCTGCTTCCTCTATGAATTCTTAGACCATTCCAGCCCTCAGAGACATATCTCCGTGAAATTCTTCCCTCGCTGACTGAACCACTCATCAAGCACTGAGCACTTGCTGCTTTGTATTTTGTCACATATGCGTTCTCCTGGATAAGACTTGTTCCCTACAGATACATCTCAAGAAAACACACACTCTCAGCCAGGCGCGGTGGCTTACGCCTGTAATCCCAGCATTTTGGGAGGCCGAGGCAGGCAGATCACTTGAGGCTAGGAGTTTGAGACCAGCCTGGCCAACATGGCAAAACTCCATCTCTATTAAAAATACAAAAATTAGCCGGGTGTGGTGGCAGACGCCTGTAATCCCAGCTACCTGGGTGGCTGAGGCATGAGAATTGTTTGAAAGCCAGAGGCAGAGGTTGCAGTGAGCTGAGATGGCATCACTGCACTCTGTTGAGTGAGGGTTAAATTTCACACATTTTGGACCGGGCACGGTAGCTCACACCTGTAATCCCAGCACTTTGGGAGGCCCAGGCGGGCAGACCACCTGAGGTCAGGAGTTCAAAACCAGCCTGGCCAACATGGTGAAACCCCGTCTCTAGTAAAAATACAAAAACTAGCCAGGCATGGTGGCAGGTGCCTGCAATCCCAGCTACTCGAGAGGCTGAGGCAGGAGAATTGCTTGAACCCGGGAGGCGGAGGTTGCCGTGACCTGAGATTGTACCACTGCACTCCAGCCTAGGCAACAAGTGTAAAATTCCATCTCAAAAAAAAAAAAAAAAAAAAATCACACATTTTGAAAGCAAATTTTAGGAGGGTCATGCTCAACTGGGCTATGCTTTCTCTAATTGTACCACGTAGAATTCTGGATTGGAATTGTCCAGGTGCTTATCTGTCTCCCTCACAAGCTTGTAATTGTGAGAGCAGGAACTCTGTGTGCCCCATTCACCAGCGCAGTGCACAATGCCTGGTACACAGTAGGCATCTCATTAAATGTTGACTGAATTACCTGAATATTGTTTTTCCCCTTGCTGTCACCTGGAGTTGGTGTCAGGGCTGAAAAAGGAATTCTTTCAAGTGAGAGCAGGTTGGGTAGAGCTGATGGACCTTGAGGATGATGGGGCAATTGCCCCCATGTCTGTGGTAACTCCCGGCTGCCCACCCCTCAGCCAGTCTCGCCTGTGCACACTCACCGCGGTGTGTCCATCCTCATCATACTGCCGCAGCTGCCCCAGGAACTCCAGGTGCTTCTTTTCCTCCTCCAGCTGAGCCACAGCCTGTTCACTGCGCTGTAGCCGCTGCTGGGTGCCAGCCAGCTCATCCCGCAGCCACTGGTTCTCCTGGCATAGCCGCCGCACCTGAGCCCGCAGCTTCTGTTTCTCTGACTCCACTGTGCTCAGGTGGCTGGCTAGAGCCAGCATCACCTAGGTGGGCACATACCCTGAGCTCCAGATTCTGGGTGGGAGTATTCAGGAACAGGTGGAAGGGGAGCCTACTGGGACGTGGCAAAACTGGCAGGGGCACAGAGGAGCCAGAAGGTGGGGGTATAGCAGTGGCGCTACCTTCAAAACACCCTGAATCCAATTTCCCACCACCTCCACTGCCGTCACCCTGGGCCAAGCCACTATCAATTCCTACCCAAATTACTACAATAACTTCCTCACTGGCCTCCTTGTTTCTGCCCTTGTTCCCCTATTGTCTATTCGTAACCCAGCAACCTGATGATGCCAAGTTAGACCACAACATTCCTCTTCTAAAAACATTCCAATAGTTTCCATCTCACTCAAAGTGAAATCAGGGCCGGGCACAGTGGCTCACACCTATAATCCCAGCACTTTGGGAGGCCAAGGTGGGCGGATCACGAGGTCAGGAATTCAAGACCAGCCTGGCCAACATGGTGAAACCCCGTCTCTACTAAAAATACAAAAAATTAGCCGGGCGTGGTGGCACGCGCCTGTAGTCCCAGCTACTCGGGAGGCTGAGGCAGGAGAATCGCTTGAACCTGGCAGACAGAGGTTGCAGTGAGCCGGGATTGTGCCACTACATTCCAGCCTGGGCAACAGTGCGAGACTCCGTCTCAAAAAAAAGGTAAAATCAAAGTCCTCGGGGTGGCCTACAAGTTCCATTTGATCCATCTCCCTCCCCTCCAACCCCATTACCCCTCAGACTTAATTTTCTACTTTGCTTCTCCTCATTCACTCTACTGCAGCCATACTGGTCCCTTGCTGTTCACTGACCTCACCAGGCAGACTTCCATTCAGAGCCTCTGCACTTGCTGCTCTCTCTGCTTAGGACGCCCTTCCCCTGTTTATGGCATGACTCATTCCCCTCACCTTCACATCTTTGCCAAAATGTCGCCTTTTCAAAAAAAGGGTGGCCTTTTTTGACCACCCTATCTAAAATTATACCCTCTCTCCACAGTCCCTAGTTTCCTTCCCTGCTTTATTTTGATCCTTTTATGCTTAGCAACTATCACTCTGGCATACCGAATCATTATTTATTTATGTATTGTCTGTCTTCCCCAGCTAGAAGGTAAGCTCCAAGATGGCAAAGATTTTTACAGTTCTGTTCAATGATGTATCTCTTCAGTGTCCAAAAGCATTCTGGCACACAGTAGGGACTTAATACATATATAATGAATGAATGCAAACATCTAGAGTGAGGTGATCCCAAGCAGCCCCAAACCTTCAATCAGATAACTGCTCCTCCATCCACCCTGGACCACTTGGCACCACCTTTGCCCGCTCACCTGGGCCTCACTCAGCCCGAGCTCAATGTTTTCCATAGAACGGCGAAGCTGCCGGGCCTTCTCATGCACCAGCCCTTCCTCATGGCCTCCCTGCTGCAGACACTCAATGGTCTGGGACAGGCTTTGCAGCACGGCCTGGTGTTCACTGTGTAGGGCCTCTAGCCCTTGGCTGACCAGCCGTGTGCTCCCCAGGATCTCCTCTTGGCTGAGCCGGTGGCCTGCAGGCTCATCCCGCTGCCCCAACACCAGGCCTGACATCCTGGCCGGGGGGACCTTGCCGGGTCTAGGGAGAAACAACAGAGTTTGGCTGGTGTAAAGATGAGACAGAGAAGCTGAGCAACTTTCTCAGAGGGTGGTGGGAATCCAAGTGAAGGGACAAAAGTAAGAGTGACCCTGTGGTTTAGTTGGAGAGAGAGAGTGACCAGCAGGCAGGGAGCCTAGATCACTAAACTCAAAGCTAAGGTTGTGGGCAAAGTGAGAGGGAGATGAATTGACTTAAATAAAGGAAGACTATAGTAGGAACAAAGGTGCTTAGAACTAGCAGAAGCATTTAGGACTTAGGAAAAGAACAAAAAAGCAGTTAGAGCCTGAGTTAGGAAAAGGAATCAAGGGATGAGAGAGCACTATGGGGATCACAGAAGGTCTGTGGGAGAGCTGCAAATGGCATAGGATTAAAGTGGGAGATATGCAGAAAATAATGCAGGGGTCTAGAAAAAAGGGAAGGAATCTCTGCAAAGTTAAATCAGGGAAGAAAGAGAAGAGAAGAAAACAGGAGCCTTCCTTACAGGATCCACATTACAGGGTCCCAGAAAGCTCAAGGTCTTCAGGCTGCGTCACCTGCAAAACCAAGCCCAGCATCTCCAAAGTTGGTCAGCCCTGCATATTTTCCCACTAACCTTCAACCCATACTTCCCACCCCCCAGGACTCAGACTGTGTTCCCACTTCCTCAGAAGGGTCTTGTTTCTCATCTTTGAAGTCTTCTTACCTGTGTACAGAGCAGAGGCCCTGGCTGTGGCACTCAGGCCAGAGCCCGGAAGAAACTGTTCAGCAGCCAGAGAAAGAGTCAGAGGATCTGCCCTGCCCAAAGTCCAGAAGTCCAGCGTTCCCACCCCTTCTCTCACCACTTCACAGCTACCCAGAGGACCTGGCACAGAGTCCCACCCAGGACAAACACCCTCCCTCCCTCCCTCTGCCCACAGGTCTTCAAAGACGCCCAATTCCCTTCTCCTTCCCCAAGCCAGCCTCCCTCATTGCAGGCCTGGGGAGCTACTGTCTCCCAGGAAGGGAATGAGAGAGAGAGACTTAATCAGACACCTACAGCAAGAGGCGTGTCTGGGAAAGGGGAGGGAAGAACACCTGGTCACTCCAAACCCAGTCACTTCCATGGCTTTGTCTCTGTCACGGTCACCTACAAACAGGCTCTGAGAGGAATCACCGTAGGGTGCCTCCATAATGCCCGATGATGCAGGAAAGAATGGGAGGTCTGCTAAACGGCTGCCGGGTCGCAAGGAACCGCGGCGCTGGAGTGGGTCTCCTGGGCCTGGAAACGCAGTAGAGGAGTGCCTCGGGCTGTCGACCTGCCCTGGGGCCCAGGGTTGGGAGAGTGAGATGGGCGGGGGCGGTAGGGGGGAAGTGTGGATGGACGACTGAGGTCCGCAGCTCCAGCGAGGACGAGGAGGCCTAACGACCCCGAGGTCACTGAGTCAGTCGGTGGCGCAGGGGGCGGGGCAGGCCGTCTGTCTGTCTGTCTGGACGCCGAGGGGCGGGGAAGAATCGCGAAGGGCGGAGTTTTGGAGCCTGGAGTTTTGTAAGGTTGGTTGGAGGGGGTTTGTTCATCTTTCTGGGAGTGCGAGAATAAGAGATGGCAGAGACCTTAACCTTCAGCCCCAGGGTACCCTCAAAGACTCACCTGCAATCTGCCGGTCTGGCTGCCGCTCTTGCCGCCGCTCTTGCCGGTACTGCCCCTTTAAATCCATGATGGCTGCCGCTCGAGGCAATTGTTTTGACGGGTCTGGGGGGCGGGGCCTGTTTCCTAGTCACGCGACATTAGAGCTGCCCGCGGATTGGCTCTCACGGCGTTCAGGTAGGAAAGGAGGTGTGTATCCAGCTTGGGCTCCAGTTTTCTGCCCGCCTCCTTTTACGTTATTGCGGAGCGACGGCGCCGGACAGTTAACGTCATCTAGGAGCACCGAGCAGTTTGGCTGAAAGTAAGGGTGGCGTGCTGATGGCCCTGTGGGCACTGACCCGCGTTCTGCGCTCTCTGAGCCTGGCGCCCCCGACCGTCGCCGCCCCTGCCCCGAGTGTGTTCCCCGCCGCCCAGGTAATCCATCTTACCCGGGAAGAAGGCTGCTTCAATTCGGGCTGCCGGAGATGGGGTCTGCGGGGATGCGAGGCGGGAGTTGCGAGTCTGGTCAGGAGTCAGGCAGGTCCGTGACCTTGGATAAGGCACACTTAGCCTCAGCTTTTTCCTCTACAAGTGTTGCTTTCTCATAGGGCGAAATTCTTCAGACGAGGTACTTAAGGTGAAAGTGCTTTGCAGATCACCGGTTGTACAGGTTTCAGTAATAACGTTTCGAGTGCCTATGATAAGCCAGGTATAGGTAATAGACGTTTCAAATAAATGAACTCCTTTCAAATACTCTATAAGGCAGTTACTATTCCCATTTTATAGATGAGGAAAATAAGGAGTCTAAGGTCACACACCAACTATCAGAGCTAAGCAGTCTGTCTTTCAGAGCCTGTGCTCTTAACCATTATGATATGATACCTACAAGGATGAGTTACTGCTGATATTAGAGAATGCAGGGCAAGATACCAAGAACAGTGGCCTCAGGGGAGGGTATCCTGAGGTCCCAGTGGGTGACTGGTGAGTCACACAAAAGAGAAGTAAGTCTTGCTCCTCTGGAGCTTTCAGGCTGCTTATGGTAGAGTTTGGCAGATGCATGTTTAAAATTCAAATCCAAATCAACCTACTCTGAAATGCTGGGAATACAGCAAAGACCAAGAGTGAAATGACCCCTCCCCTCCATTCATATGTGAAGAATTCCCAGAAACAATGCAGAGGGCAAAAGGAATTGGCACTGATGGTGGTACATGGATGTGTGGAAGTTACCAGCTCTGGAGAAGGGAATTATTTAGGTAAAAACAGATTCCTGGAGATGGAGAGTTCTGAGCCAAATTTGGAAGATTACCAAGGGGAGAACATTACTGTGCAAGCTGTGAAGGGTGGAGTTTTTGGATAGCTGGTTTGGGATACATCCAGGAGGAAGTGGGCTACAAGCTAAAATTGATCTGTGCCCTCTGCCTTGGTTCTCTGATGCTTTGCCTTCAATTGGCTTTCAAATGAAAGAGATGTCTTTTTATCGCTAGATGATGAACAATGGCCTCCTCCAACAGCCCTCTGCCTTGATGTTGCTCCCCTGCCGCCCAGTCCTTACTTCTGTGGCCCTTAATGCCAACTTTGTGTCCTGGAAGAGTCGTACCAAGTACACCATTGCACCAGTGAAGATGAGGAAGTCTGGGGGCCGAGACCACACAGGTGGGAACAAGGACAGGGGGATTTAAGCAGTCAAAGGGAAAAACATGTTAAGACCCTAGACCTGTATATTGACACACTTATACCTTGTAAGTCAGAGGAATGTAATTAAAAAGCACTTATTTGGCTCCTTTTGCATGTAGTATGTGCACAGGAGCCAGAGAGTAGAATATAAAGCAATAGGTAATTGGTCTATGCTTCTAAAGACAATTTGGGTAATTGAAGAAAATGGGCCATACACAGGAAGTGCCATGACATTTTCCTTCATACCCTTCAAAAATTTATAACAGGCTGGATAAGGTGGCTCACGCCTGTAATCCCAGCATTTTGGGAGGCCGAGGCGGGCAGATCACCTGAGGTCACAAGTTTAAGACCAGGCTGGCCAACATGGCAAAACCCCATCTCTACTAAAACTATAAAAATTGGCCAGGCGCAGTGGCTCACACCTGTAATCCCAACACTTTGAGAGGCCAAGCCAGGCAGATCACTTGAGGCCAGGAATTCAAGACCAGCCTGGCCAACATGGTGAAACCCCATCTCTACTAAAAATATAAAAATTAGCCAGGCGTAATGGTGCAGTCCTGTAATCCCAGCTACTTGGGAGGCTGAGGCATGAGAATCACTTGAGCCCGGGAGGTGGAGGCTGCAGTGGGCCAAGATCGCGCTGCTGCACTCCAGCCTGGGCAACAGAGCAAGACTCTGTCTCAAAAAAAAAAAAATTAACCAGGTGTGGTGGTGGGCACCTGTAATCCCAGCTACTCAGGAGGCTGAGGCAGGAGAATCGCTTGAACCCAGGAGGTGGAGGTTGCAGTGAGCCAAAATCGCACCATTGTATTCCAGCCCGGGTGACACAGCAAGACTCGTCTCAAAAAATATATATATTTATAACAGGCCGGGTGTGGTGGCTCCTGCCTATAATCCCAACACTTTGGAAGGCTAGGGCGGGAGGATCACTTGAGGTCAGGATCCAGCCTGGGCAACAGAGTGAGACCCCATCACACGCATGCAAAAAATTTGTAACAGTTGAAATTATTTAAGTATGATTTACACGGCTCTCAGTAAACTTACTGATTTCAGTAATTTGAAAATATTTCGGCTGGGCACAGTGGCTCACGCCTGTAATCCCAGCACTTTGGGAGGCCGAGGCGGGCGGATCATAAGGTCAAGAGATTGAAACCATCCTGGCTAACACAGTGAAACCCCGTCTCTACTAAAAATACAAAAAATTAGCCGGGCGTGGTGGCAGGCCCCTATGGTCCCAGCTACTCGGGAGGCTGAGGCAGGAGAATGGCGTGAACCCAGGAGGCGGAGCTTGCAGTGAGCCGAGATCACGCCACTGCACTCCAGCCTGGGCAACGGATCGAGACTCTGTCTCAAAAAAAAAAAGAAAATATTTTATTTGGAAGTTTTATACAATTTCAATAATCATATAATGTTTTTTCACCAAGCTTCATGTTGGTGTTGCCCCTCCTTACTCCAGTGTGCTGTGCAAATTTTTATCATTTTCTGCTTGTGCCACAATGCTAAGCACTGCTGTCTGGCAAAGAATGGGCCAGTTCCCAGTGCTGGAAACTAAACTACTCTGACCTGAATCATATCCCCCAACTGTCCTAAACCACAGGCCGAATCCGGGTACATGGTATTGGCGGGGGCCACAAACAACGTTATCGCATGATTGACTTTCTGCGTTTCCGGCCTGAGGAGACCAAGTCAGGACCCTTTGAGGAGAAGGTTATCCAAGTCCGCTATGATCCCTGTAGGCAAGTTTGGGATTTGGGATGATGATGGAATGGTCTGAATAACTGCATAGCTTCTCAGAAGATGTGGGGCTGCCTAGATGGTCTGCTTACCTGTCCCTCACCCTGATTAGGTCAGCAGACATAGCTCTGGTTGCTGGGGGCAGCCGGAAACGCTGGATCATTGCCACGGAAAACATGCAGGCTGGAGACACAATCTTGAACTCTAACCACATAGGCCGAATGGCAGGTGAGAGATGGCTACCAGGTGTGTGGGCTGGAGGCAGCAAAGGTTCTAGAGCTAATGAAATCCTGTCTTTTAGTTGCTGCTCGGGAAGGGGATGCGCATCCTCTTGGGGCTCTGCCTGTGGGGACCCTCATCAACAACGTGGAAAGTGAGCCAGGCCGGGGTGCCCAATATATCCGAGCTGCAGGTATGGGGAAAGGAGTTGCCTGGGTCCTAGAGTTTGGAAAGGCAAGGAGAGTCTGAACCCATGGTTCCACATCTGGTACTGGCAGAGAAAATTAAGGAAAAAACAAACATGAGGATGAAGATATGCATGTGTTCTGACCTAAAACATAGCATGCGCCCTTTTTTGTGCTCCTAAAGAGCAAAGCAAGGGCAGCATGTGGGGTATGTCCCCTATGTAAGTCCCTCTGCACCCCCGTTTTGTGGAGGGTGGCAAATCGGCTTCTTTCCCCAGGGACGTGTGGTGTGCTACTGCGGAAGGTGAATGGCACAGCCATTATCCAGCTGCCCTCTAAGAGGCAGATGCAGGTGTGTATGGGTATGGGTGGGAGAGGTCAGCAAAGGAGGAATTTTTGGAATGTAACTTTCCTGTCTGGGATAGCTCCCAGGTGTCTTGTGATGCAAGGAACTGCCTTGAGCTGAGGCTGTCCTTTTCTGCCACATGACTTAGGTGTGCTTTGTCGGATTGGCGCCATAATTAATTTTTTTTTTTTTTTTGAAACAGAGTCTTGCTCTGTCGCCCAGGCTGGAGTGCAATGGCACAATCTCGGCTCACTGCGACCTCCACCTCCCAGGTTCTAGCAATTCTCCTGCCTCAGCCTCCCGAGTAGCTGGGATTGCAGGCACGCACCACCACAGCCAGCTAATTTTTGTGTTTTAGTAGAGATGGGGTTTCACCACGTTGTCCAGGCTGGTCTCGAACTCCTTACCTCGTAATCCACCCACCGTGGCCTCCCAAAGTGCTGAGATTACAGGAGTGAGCCACCGCGCCTGGCCCTAATTAATTTTTTTTGAGACAGGGTCTCACTCTATTGCTTGAGTGCAGTGGCACAGTCAGCTCACTGCAGCCTCAAACTCCTGGGTTCAAGCATTCCTGCCTCAGCCCCCCAAGTAGCTGGGACTACAGGCGCACACCACTCCACCAGGCTAATTTTCATATTTTTTGTAGAGACAGTATCACCATGTTGGCCAGGCTGGTCTCGAACTCCTGAGCTCAAGCGATCTGCCTGCCTAGGCTCCCACAGTGCTGGAATTACAGGTGTGAGCCACTGCACCTGGCCCTTTTGTATTTATTACAAAATAGCTCTACAAAAATAAAAAATATTTTTTATTTTTGTAGAGATGGGGTCTCATTATGTTGCCCAGGCTGGTCTCGAACTTCTGAGCTCAAGTGATCCTCCAGCCTTGGCCTCCCAAAGTGCTGGGATTACTGGCGTGAGCTCTTTGTTTTCAACTACTTAGTTCCCACTATAGGACCTTCACTTAGCGTCAACCATCTGGTGCTTTTCCTTTCTCCTCTCCCTTCTCTCCTTGAGTCTAAGAAGCCCCCCAAGGGTGTGCTGTCAACATTGTCAAGCTCTTTCCCCCACATTGTACAGAGTCTCCATCTGTTTTCTCTGTCAGGTGCTGGAAACATGCGTAGCAACAGTAGGCCGAGTATCCAACGTTGATCATAACAAACGGGTCATTGGCAAGGCAGGTCGCAACCGCTGGCTGGGCAAGAGGCCTAACAGTGGGCGGTGGCACCGCAAGGGGGGCTGGGCTGGCCGAAAGATTCGGCCACTACCCCCCATGAAGAGTTACGTGAAGCTGCCTTCTGCTGCTGCCCAAAGCTGATATCCCTGTACTCTAATAAAATGCCCCCCCACTCCTGTTTTAATCTGTTGATGTTTTTGGGGTTTTTTTGTTTTTGCGGGGGAGGGGATGGTACAGACTAAACGTGGGGAAAAGAAGTAAAAAGTGTGGAAGAGAAAGTACAGGACACTGGGTCTGTCCCCACCCCAATTCCCTTACAGGTAATGGAGCCGGGAATGGAAATAAATGACGTCCAAGGCCTTTTCCAGTTCTGACTTTGGGAAACGGGGAGGGCACTTCCGCAGGAGGGAGGACAAAAGGAAGAGGAAAGGGCGGCGCAGAGAAGGAGGTGCTGCGTCGCCAAGGTGGCACCCGCGGCTCCGCCCCAGCGCTCTCCCAGGGCCCCTAGCTTTCCGCTGGGTCCGGCGGAAATGAGCCGTGGCTTTTGGCTGGCGGAGCCGCTGGCAGGGACCGGGCCCCACCCGGGTAGAGCTCTGTTCCGCAAAGGTACTCACGCGGGTGCAGCTCTGTTCCGCAAAGGCGCGTCCCCTCGTCTCTCCGTCTCGACACCCTCGCGGGGCCCAGGTGGGGCCCAAGTCGCCGCCAGCGTCTGTGCCGCGTCCCTTGCTCTGTGAAGGACAGGCCTTGCGCCAGGACCCCAGTGGACTTCTGAGGTGGCCAGAGCCCCACCGCGGCCCCTTGCTTCTCCCCTGCCCATTTGCCCATCGAGCCTCGCCCTCACCCAATCTCGGTCCCCCATCCTACCGTGCCTCGGGGTTCTAGCTTATGGGCCCTAATGCCCCCTCCCCTACCTTACCGCGCGCCCCTGGCTTCTCCGGTCTCCAACCTCGTTCCCCCAAGCCCCTCACCTACCTGGTCTGTGCACCCTGCCCTGGGTCTCGCGGCGCCCCCACCAGCCCTCTTGTTCCAGTTGCTCTAGTCGGAGACGCCTCCAACCCACCAGTGCCTCCTCCTAGTCCATCGCGCCTTGCCCTCCCACTCCACCACCAGTTCTCAGGTCTCTTAACTCTGCGATCTCGGGACTCTTAACTCGGGTCTCACACTCCCATGCTCCAATCCTTAGAGACAGCACCCCTTTTCACACACACTCACAATCTCCCTCCCAAACATACCCCTCTGGGTTTCACATACCCCATGGGTTGTGGCCTGTTCCAAGGCCTTGGGATTCACTTGTAACTCCAAGGCTGCCCTGCCCCCACTAGTCCGCCCACTGTTCTAAACCAACCCACTCCAGGCCGCAGGGTCTTGGGGACCTTTTAGCCCCCAAATTTTGTGTTCTTTCACAACAAACACCCCAGTGTTCTCTGCTTAGGCCTGCCCCCACCCGGCGTGCAGCATGGAACTCCTGGGCCTGGCTTTACCCCACCCCGCCTGACAGCTGTTGCCATTTGCTTCCCTACCTCCTGGATATCTTTGATTTTCTGACCTCTCCTTACTCTAGCTTGTTTCTTCTCTTTTCCTTGTGTGCTCCAGGTGCCAGGATGGTGGGGGAACTCCGCTACAGGGAATTCAGGGTGCCCCTGGGGCCCGGCTTACATGCCTATCCTGATGAGCTGATCCGCCAGCGAGTGGGCCATGATGGGCATCCTGAGTACCAGATCCGTTGGCTCATCCTGCGGCGTGGCGATGAGGGGGACGGAGGCTCTGGCCAAGTGGACTGCAAGGCTGAGCACATCCTGCTGTGGATGTCCAAGGATGAGATCTATGCCAACTGCCACAAGATGCTGGGCGAGGATGGCCAGGTCATCGGGCCCTCCCAGCAGTCTGCAGGGGATGTTGGGGCCCTGGACAAATCTGTGCTGGAGGAGATGGAAACCGATGTGAAGTCCCTCATTCAGAGAGCCCTTCGGCAGCTGGAGGAGTGTGTGGGCACCATCCCTCCTGCTCCTCTACTTCACACCGTCCACGTGCTCAGCGCCTATGCCAGCATTGAGCCCCTCACTGGGGTATTCAAGGACCCAAGGGTCCTGGACTTGCTCATGCACATGTTGAGTAGTCCCGATTATCAAATTCGCTGGAGTGCAGGCCGGATGATACAAGCCCTATCCTCCCATGACGCTGGTGAGGGGCAGTGTGGGGAGGAAGGGAAAGCAGGAGAAGGGCTGGGTCGGCTCAGGGACTCACAGGACACTGTGGCAGGAGCCTCTGATCTCATCAGTACGTAAATGATTCTGTTGCCCTTCTCTTAGAGCTGGAAGGAAAGGAGGTGGGAATGGGAGTGAGGGTGGGGTTATCTGCCAAAAGAGGAAAGACTGTCTTCAAGAACCTCATATTAATTAGTTGCTTTTTATGCAAAGGAAGAATTTAGAATCTAGACTATTGTAGATCGTGTTTATGTGCGTGTGTGTGTGTATGCGTATAAGTTAGCAAATTTTAGCTTTTGAAGCAAATCAGTTCTTTCCCGTTGTGTGGTGGCAAAAGGATTGGATTGAAAGAGTAGAGGGTCTAAGATTTCTAGGAAGGGTGAGATTAGGGAGAAGTTACCGATTGGGGTGTGGGTTACAGGGACCCGGACTCAGATCCTTCTGTCACTGAGCCAACAAGAAGCCATTGAGAAACACCTGGATTTTGACAGCCGCTGTGCTCTGCTAGCACTGTTTGCACAGGCCACGCTCTCTGAACACCCCATGTCTTTCGAGGGCATTCAGCTACCACAGGTAACCTTTGGGGGTGTAAGGTGGGGGGATCTTGTGAACAAGATCTAGGGACTAGGCCTTTGCACCTATCTACAGAGGATGGTATGGAGAGGGGCTTAAACTGGGACAAGGTGGATATAGGCCAAAGGTTGTATCCCACAGGTCCCAGGAAGGGTGCTCTTCTCCCTGGTGAAGCGGTATTTGCATGTCACCTCGCTCCTGGATCAGCTGAACGACAGTGCTGCAGAGCCAGGAGCCCAGAACACCTCTGCTCCTGAGGAGTTGAGTGGGGAGAGGGGTCAACTGGAGCTGGAGTTCAGTATGGCCATGGGCACCCTGATCTCAGAGCTGGTGCAAGCCATGCGCTGGGACCAGGCCTCAGACAGACCAAGGAGCTCAGCACGGTCCCCCGGTTCCATCTTCCAGCCTCAGCTGGCAGATGTGAGTCCAGGGCTCCCCGCCGCCCAGGCTCAGCCCTCCTTCAGGAGGTCAAGACGTTTTCGCCCTCGTTCTGAGTTCGCAAGTGGCAATACCTATGCCTTGTATGTGCGGGACACACTGCAGCCGGGGATGCGAGTGCGGATGCTGAATGATTATGAGGAGATCAGTGCCGGGGATGAGGGCGAGTTTCGGCAGAGCAACAACGGTGTGCCTCCTGTGCAGGTGAGTGGCACACGGTGGTGGGACGCTGTTGGGGGTCTGTTTGGGGTGGGGCAGAGCTGGGACTTCCATACGGGGGGGCTCCAGCAGGCCACCCAAAGAGAAAGGTTTCAGTAAGATTGGGATGGTGAAAAAGAGTCAGTAGTTGAGAAGGGGGCCATTCTGAGAGCTGGGAAAATCTGGGTTTAGGAGGCTGTGAAGTCAGGAAGACTCACACCCAGGAAAAAACTGATATAGCCAGACTCCTCCAAAGGTCAGGGTCAGGGAGATGGAGTGGTGGAGGCCAGAAGGAAGTGTGGGGGCATAAGCCATGAAAGGTAGGGTGAGAGGAGAGACAGGCCCATCCCCCAAAGGAGAAGGCATCCTTTGTGTGTGTGTGTGTGTGTGTGTGTGTGTTTGTATTCTCCATATGCTGCTGTTTTGTTATGTGGAGGTTTTTCTAAAACCTGGCCAGGTGGTCACCCTGAGGGCTATAAGTCCTCAGTACTGGGCCACAGCCAGTCATTTGTGAGTCCTCCCTTCCCTCTCTTTCTTTCCCTATCCTCCAGGTATTGTGGGAGTCAACAGGCCGCACCTATTGGGTGCACTGGCACATGCTGGAGATCTTGGGCTTTGAGGAAGACATTGAGGACATGGTTGAGGCTGATGAGTACCAAGGGGCAGTGGCCAGTAGAGTCCTGGGTAGAGGTGAGCTCAGGGAGGAAGCAAGGGTCAGCTCTGAGCAGAGGAACGGTGGTCCTGCTGAGTTGCTAGTGACATCCTTGTGCCTCTCGGCCCATTTCCACAGCCCTGCCTGCCTGGCGCTGGAGGCCCATGACAGAACTCTATGCTGTGCCTTACGTGCTGCCTGAGGATGAGGACACTGAGGAGTGTGAACATCTGACCCTGGCTGAGTGGTGGGAACTCCTCTTCTTCATCAAGAAGCTGGATGGACCTGACCATCAGGAGGTTCTCCAGATCCTCCAGGAGAACCTAGATGGGGAGGTAGAGCCAGCCTGGAGACACTCAGAGGTTGGAGGGCTCTATTGCAAGGGCTGGACTGTATAGAGCATTTGGAAGGCTCAGGATGAAAAGTGGAGGTCAGAGAGTGGAAGGGGCTGCATAGGAGGGGTCTGGAATTTTCAGAGGTGGGAGGGTGAGCTGTTTGGGAGGAGCCAGCTGCCAGCCGTGAGAGGATCAGGATGGAGGGTATGTGTGCAGAGAGACCCCCACCCCTACCAAGTGCTCCCTGGGGCCTCTGTGTCGGCAGGGCTGTCTGCAGTGAGAGCTTCTCCTTGATGGCAGATTCTGGATGATGAGATCCTAGCTGAACTGGCTGTGCCCATAGAATTGGCCCAGGACTTGCTGCTGACTCTGCCACGGCGACTCAATGACAGTGCCCTGAGGGACCTGATCAACTGCCATGTCTACAAGAAGTACGGGCCTGAAGCCCTAGCAGGGAACCCAGCCTACCCATCCCTTCTAGAAGCCCAAGAAGATGTCCTCCTGCTGGAAGCTCAGGCCCAGGCTAAGGACTCAGAAAATGCAGCCGAAGTGGAAGGTGGGTGCCAGACACAGCAGCTGAGCTGACACATCTTCAGGGCATTAGCACAGGAGAGATGTCTGTGCTGATTTTTATGCAATCCTTTCTGGAAGTGATGCCACCTTAGAATCTGCAACTTAGAGAGAAGCAACAAATGGAGAAGCAGGCATTGTGTTCCCTCAAAGAATGAAGGAAGATGTAAAGTTAGAAAATTGCGAGAGAATTTTGAAGACTTAAAAAAGCCCCTACATTTAGCTTTTTCTCTTGTACAGAAACATATTCCATGCTTTGAAATAAAGGGAAGTGCTCTCCTGTTTTCAGATGAAGCTACTTTGCTATTTTAAGAATATAAAGGCCGGGCGCGGTGGCTCATGCCTGTAATCCCAGCACTTTGGAAGGCCAAGGCAGGCGGATCATGAGGTCAGGAGATCGAGATCATCCTGCCTAACACGGTGAAACCCCGTCTCTACTAAAACTACAAAAAAGAAAAATTAGCCGGGCATGGTGGTGGGCACCTGTAGTCCCAGCTACTGGAGGCTGAGGCAGGAGAATGGCGTGAACCCAGGAGGCGGAGGTTGCAGTGAGCCGAGATCATGCTGACAGAGCGAGACTCCGTCTCAAAAAAAAAAAAAAAAAATTTAAAACATTTTTTAGGAGAAATTAGAGAAAAAGATTGAGAGTTATGAATCTATTTCTGAGCCTTCACATTACTAACAATGGCCAACTCCTGTGACTCTCCCCTTCCTGTAGCAAAAGAACCCCCATCTCAGAGTCCCAACACTCCCCTGCAGCGTCTGGTGGAGGGTTATGGTCCAGCTGTGAAAATCCTCCTGGATCTAGAGCAAGCCCTCAGCTCGGAGGGGACCCAGGAGAACAAGGTCAAGCCACTTCTGCTGCAGCTGCAGCGGCAGCCACAGCCCTTCCTGGCACTGATGCAGAGCCTGGACACTCCGGAGACTAACAGGACCCTGCACCTGACCGTGCTGAGGTGAGAGCATGGTGACAGGTGGGATCTCTGAGGGCAAAGGGGGTCCATGAGGCTGGCTGCACATTTCTCTGCCCCCAGAATCCTGAAGCAGCTGGTGGACTTCCCCGAGGCACTGCTGCTCCCCTGGCACGAGGCCGTGGATGCCTGCATGGCCTGCCTGCGGTCCCCAAACACTGATCGAGAGGTACCCCTGCCCTGCTCTGGGGAGAGGCTGGGGGAGAGGATAAAGGCAGCCACTGGCAAGGCACACCTGCTGGGCAAGGCTCTGGAGGGCGTGATAGAGCCTTTGGGCTCTTGGTTTGAGTTTCGCTTTTAAAATTGAATTTTATTTTTTTTAAATAGGTAATACATTCACATGGTTCACAAATCAAAACGCTCTAACAAGGTATACACTGAGAATTCTTGCTCTCACCCAAATCTCTGTTCTCCCAGTGTCCCCCACACACCCCTTACTGGTAACTACTTGTATTAATTTATGTATCTTTCTCGTGTTCCCTTATGCAAATATAAGCAAACCCAAATGTGTGATCTTGCCACTCTCTTTTTTACACAAAAGGATATGGAGATATTATTACATAAAACATTAAGAGCTTCAATAGCTCCATTTTTGGCTAGGCCTGTGGGAGAAAGGGGGATGAAGGAGGCAGAGGGCCCATCACATACCAGAGTCCCCTGCAAGAGCTACAGAGAAGTCCTGGGCACAGAAGGCTTCAGAAGGGCTCAGAGAACTAGGGTCATGGTGACAGTAGGTATTTGCAGTGTGGCTGTATTTTTGGCCATTACCTAGAATTTACTTTCTAAGGCAGGCTCATTGGGTATACACACAAACCCAGTCCCTGTCAGCCCCTTCCCGGCCATCCAGGTGTCTGTGCCTGAACATCTCAAAACAGCCCTACAACTGGTTTTTGGGACAGTGGGGCCTGGATGAAAGAACCCAGGGATGCTCTCTGCAGTTTTTGCCAATATAATCAGCAGCCTAGAACCCTAGAGTAGCAAGGCATCTTGTGCCCTTTTCCATTTTGGTTTGTCTTTGGTTCTCTAACCACCTGGCTCTTGTGTCTCCCCATCCCTGTCTTTTCACTTCCTCACTCTGCCTTGCTCACTGTAGCACCCCCAGCACCCAGTACACAGAGTACACGGTGGGTACCTGCTACTGCAGATGCGCTTGTGGCCCTCGCCCTGTCTTCATTCATCTCCTCCCTTATGTCCCCACCCAGGTGCTCCAGGAACTGATTTTCTTCCTGCACCGCCTGACCTCAGTGAGCAGGGACTATGCCGTGGTGCTGAATCAGCTGGGAGCAAGAGACGCCATCTCCAAGGCCCTGGAAAAGCACCTGGGAAAGCTGGAGCTGGCTCAGGAGCTGCGGGACATGGTGTTCAAGTGTGAGAAGCACGCCCACCTCTACCGCAAACTCATCACCAACATCCTGGGAGGCAGCATCCAGGTCAGGAGGAAGGGGAGCTTGTGGGCTTAGAGTGGCATCAGAATATGAAACCCCAGCAGTGGCGGGTAAGGGCTGTGTTCCCATGGCTGGGAACAACAGGTGACTCTAGTGACCCTGGGACATTTGTTCCCCTGCCCCTCTTCCCCATCTGGGCCTGCTCTGCTGGTGCTGTAGAGGAAGTCCCACTGCTGCTTGGTCTATCCTTCATCCGTGTTTCCATGTGTCTCTCCGTGTTCCTCCTGCCCCTGTGCCCCTTCTCTCTGATTTTCCGGCTGCAGATGGTGCTGGGCCAGATCGAAGACCACAGACGAACCCACCGGCCCATCAACATCCCTTTCTTTGATGTGTTCCTCAGATACCTGTGCCAGGGTTCGTGCCTGTTGCCGTGTTGCCCCACCTCCCCACACCTATGTCTGTTTCCCCTCTACACCCGACCTGGCTGTGACCACCACCACTTCCCACTTGCCCCCAGGCTCCAGTGTGGAAGTGAAGGAGGACAAGTGCTGGGAGAAGATGGAGGTGTCCTCCAACCCGCACCGCGCCAGCAAGCTGACGGACCACAACCCCAAGACCTACTGGGAGTCCAACGGCAGCGCCGGCTCCCACCACATCACCCTGCACATGTGCCAGGGCATCCTCATCAGGTGACGCTCCCACGCGTGTGCTTTGCCACACACCTACGCTTTCCTGTGACGCCCCTGTGTTTGTTTTGGGGGAAGCACCACCCCCCTGGACTTGGCCATGGGCCCTGTCTACAAGTTCCAAATGGTTTTTCCTCCGCACTCCCAGGCAACTGACTCTGCTTGTGGCTAGCGAGGACTCGAGCTACATGCCGGCTCGAGTGGTGGTGTGCGGGGGTGATAGCACTAGCTCTCTTCACACGGAACTCAACTCGGTAGGACCCCAGGGCCATTAGCCATTACTCCACCCCTCACAGGATCTGCCCTCCTGCTTCGATCTGGCCCTATCCTACTTTTTTCTACTCCCACCTGTCTTGAGCCCCGCAGAAAGTAGTGTCCTTTATCCCTGTACTTGTGCCACCAGGCCCTGAACAATGAGGGTGGCATGAGGACAGCTTTGTCAGGACCCTACACATCCCAGGGCTGGGGAAGGGAGGGAAACAGTGAGGGGACTGGAGCCTAGAGCCAACTCAGCTCAGCACTCCCATCTGCACATGTGGAGGTGACAGCCTTCTCTGCCCCCTGCCAGGTGAATGTGATGCCCTCTGCCAGCCGGGTGATCCTCCTGGAGAACCTGACCCGCTTCTGGCCCATCATCCAGATCCGCATAAAGCGCTGCCAGCAGGTGGGGCCAGGGATGTGGGGTGTGGCCCTGGGTAGGGGGCTCTGAGCCCCATAAACGGGCAGATCTTGAGCCAGAGGACCAGCCTGGGTCTCCAGCAGCTCCAGGGATGAGGTTCGAGGGTGTAGCTGACCCCAGCCCATCCCAAGGAGGTGTGGGGCGAGTGAAGATAGTCCTGTGTGTGTTTCAGGGTGGCATTGATACGCGCATTCGGGGGTTAGAGATCCTAGGCCCCAAGCCCACGTTCTGGCCAGTGTTCCGGGAGCAGCTGTGTCGTCACACACGCCTCTTCTACATGATTCGGGCGCAGGCCTGGAGCCAGGACATGGCAGAGGACCGCAGGAGCCTCCTGCACCTGAGTTCTAGGTGTGTGAGAGTGTGCGTGTATGCTTGTGTCTGTGAGAAGGGCAAGGCTGTTGCAAACAGCTGGCCGGCAGGGGGTCCATGGAAGCTGTGAGATGGAGGTTTAATATGTGTGGGGAGGGGGCTGGAGTGTTCTGACCTGTGGGAGGGGAAGAAAGGATAAAGAGAAAAGATTTCTCCAGTGGGCTGGGAATGGGATATACCAGTTAGCACAGGGCAGTTCTGAAGTACCAGGGGGGCCTTCGGTTTGGGTGTTGGGGGTTAGCTGGCAGTCTTAGGAAGGGTGGACACTGAGATAACATACGCCTCAAGCCCCTGACACCTTCCTCCTCCATTCTTACCCCCAGACTCAATGGGGCTCTGCGCCAGGAGCAGAATTTTGCTGACCGCTTCCTCCCTGATGACGAGGCTGCCCAAGCTCTGGGCAAGACCTGCTGGGAGGCCCTGGTCAGCCCTGTGGTGCAGAACATCACCTCCCCTGGTAACTATCCTGACGTCTGGACCCATTACTATCTCAGGGCTTGGCTCCGCTAATTAGCTCCTTCTTGCTCTACCCTAGAACCACCTGGATTATGTCTTGGCCCTTTTGGCACCAGCATTTGTAATCCCAGTGCTGTCTTCTCACAGCCCAGGGGATGCCCCCTTTCCCATGTCTCTCAAGCGTCAGGGGACACCATAAGTGCAGGAGGTGCCTTGTTACCCCACTCCCTTTATCATTCTTCTTCTTTTTTTTTTTTTTGAGACAGAGTTTCGCTCTTGTTACCCATGCTGGAATGCAATGGCATGATCTCGGCTCACTGCAACCTCTGCCTCCCAGGTTCAGGCAATTCTCCTGCCTCAGCCTCCCAAGTAGCTGGGATTACAGGCATGCGCCACCATGCCTGGCTAATTTTATTTTATTTTATTCTATTTTTTTGAGACAGAGTTTCGCTTTTGTTGCCTAGACTGGAGTGCAATGGCGTGGTCTCGGCTCACTGCAACCTCCGCCTGCAGGGTTCAAGTGATTCTCCTGCCTCAGCCTCCCAAATAGCTGGGATTACAGGCATGGGCCACCATGCCCAGCTAATTTTTTTTTTTTTTTTTGTGACGGAGTCTTGCTCTGTCCCCCAGGCTGGAGTGCAGTGGCACAATCTCGGCTCACTGCAAGCTCTGCCTCCCGGGTTCACGCCATTCTCCTGCCTCAGCCTCCCGAGTAGCTGGGACTACAGGCGCCCGCCACCACGCCCGGCTAATTTTTTGTATTTTTAGTAGAGACGGGGTTTCACCGTGTTAGCCAGGATGGTCTCGATCTCCTGACCTCGTGATCCGCCCGCCTCGGCCTCCCAAAGTGCTGGGATTACAGGCTTGAGCCACTGCGCCCAGCCTGCCCAGCTAATTTTGTACTTTTAGTAGAGAAGGGGTTTCTCCACGTTGGTCAGGCTGGTCTCGAACTCCCAGTCTCAGGTGATCCACCCACCTCAATCTCCCGAAGTGCTGGGATTACAGGCATGAGCCACCGCGCCTGACCCACACCTGGCTAATTTTATATTTTTAGTAGAGATGGGGTTTCTCCATGTTGGTCAGGCTGATCTCGAACTCCCGACCTCAGGTGATCCACCCACCTCAGCCTCCCAAAGTGTTGGGATTACAGGCATGAGCCACCGCGCCTGGCCTTTTCTATTTTTTTATGTTTATTTCTTATTTTTAAAGGTGGGGTCCTGCTATGTTGACCAGGCCGGTCTCGAACTCCTGCCTCAAGCGATCCTCTCATCTCAGCCTCCCAAAGTGCTGGGATTACAGGCATAAACCACCCTACCTGGCCCCCTCCCTTGTATCATTCCGTCCAGTTGCTCTATCTCCACATTCCTGTTCAGCCCAACCTCTCCCACCTCCCTGCAGACATGGCTGTGCCTTGATTTGTTTATCTCACCCTCTAGATGAGGATGGCATTAGCCCCCTGGGTTGGCTGCTGGACCAGTACCTGGAGTGTCAGGAAGCTGTCTTCAACCCCCAGAGCCGCGGCCCAGCTTTCTTCTCGCGGGTGCGCCGTCTCACTCACCTGCTGGTGCATGTCGAGCCCTGCGAGGCACCTCCTCCTGTGGCGGCCACTCCTCGACCCAGTGAGTAGTGGAGATTCAGGTGGGGAGCTCTAGTCAGGAGCATTTTCCTGGGCCCCACGTGTACACCACAGGCTTCTGTCCATCCCCATCCTTCCCCTCCCTATGGACTCAGCCTGTTCATCTTCCAGGTTTGTGTCACCTCCATCCATGAACATCATTTTGGGTGGCAGCATGTCAGGAAAGGCCTCAGGGAACCCCCTTGGATGGGGACTTGGGAGTGGAGGGGCTGCCCCCTCCTTGCCTCTGCCACTTTCCTGGTCTCCACAGAAGGCAGAAACAGAAGCCACGACTGGAGCTCCTTGGCTACCCGGGGCCTTCCAAGCAGCATCATGAGAAACCTGACACGCTGTTGGCGGGCCGTGGTGGAGAAGCAGGTGGGCAGGAGCAGGCCTGGGGGAGAGAGGGGACACCATAATGGTGGCACGTTGGGTTGTATCTTCATGCTCCTGCCCCTTCCTTCCAGGTGAACAATTTTCTGACCTCATCCTGGCGGGATGATGACTTTGTGCCACGCTACTGTGAGCACTTTAATATTCTGCAGAACTCAAGCTCTGAACTGTTTGGGCCTCGGGCAGCCTTCTTGCTGGCGCTGCAAAATGGCTGTGCGGGAGCCTTGCTGAAGCTCCCTTTTCTCAAAGCTGCCCACGTAAGCCTCTACCCTTGCCTCATCCTTGGGTCTCTTCCTACAAACTCTCCCTTCCTCACCTCCTTCAAATGACGCACCCTTCCATTCCCATTCTATGATGAACATATGTTAGTATATAGCCATGTTATAAGAAGTTTAAAAAATTGAAAAAGATAAATAATGGCCAGGTGTGGTGGCTCATGCCTGTAGTCCCAGCACTTTGGGAGGCCGAGGCAGGCAGATCACCTGAGGTCAGGAGTTTGAGGCCAGCCTGGCCAACATGGCCAAACCCCGTCTGTACTAAACATACAAAAATTAGCCAGGCATGGTGGCACATGCCTGTATTCCCAGCTACTTGGGAGGCTGAGGCAGAAGAATGGTTTGAACCCAGGAGGTGGAGGTTGCAGTTGCAGTCAGCCGAGATTGCACCACTGCACTCCAGCCTGGGTGACAGAGCTAGACTCATCAAAAAAAAAAAAAAAAACCACAATTGATGAGCATTTTAGCAAGAAGCACCCTGGAAAGCTGGGTACACAGCAGCAGAAGCATGAGTCTCCTTGTGTAGCCTCCAGTCCTAGTTTATCAGTGACACTGCATCAGGACCATCTTTGTGTAACTTACCTCTTTGTGTCTGTCTTTCTTTTTGTCTTTCTCCCTTCCTTCTTTCTTTTCTTCCTTCCTTCCTTCCTGCCTTCCTTCCTTCCCTCCTTCCCTCCCTCCCTCCCTCCTTCCTTCTCTATTTCTCTCTTTTCCTTCTCTTTCTTTCCTTCTTTCTTCTTCCTTTTTTTTTTTTGAGACGGAGTCTCGCTCTGTCACCCAGGCTGGAGTGCGGTGGCTCGATCTCAACTCACCACAACCTCCGCCTCCCAGGTTCAAGCGATTCTCCTGCCTCAACCTCTCGAGTAGCTGGGATTACAGGCACATGCTACCACCCCCAGCCAATTTTTGTATTTTTAGTAGAGACGGAGTTTCACCACATTGGTCAGGCTGGTCTCGAACTCCTGACCTCGTGATCCGCCCGCCTCAGCCTCCCAAAGTGTTGGGATTACAGGCATGAGCCACCTCTCCCTTCCTTTCCCCTTCCCTTCCCTTTCTTCCCCTCTTTTCCTCTCCTTTATCTTTCTCTCCCTTTCTTTCTTTTCTTTCTTTCTCTTTCTTTCCTTCTTTTTTTTTTTTTTTTGAGATGGAGTCTCGCTCTGTCGCCCAGGCTGGAGTGCAGTGGCGCAGTCTTGGCTCACTGCAAGCTCCGCCTCCCGGGTTCACGCCATTCTCCTTCCTCAGCCTCTCCGAGTAGCTGGGACTACAGGCGCCCGCCACCACGCCCGGCTAAGTTTTTGTATTTTCAGTAGAGACGGGGTTTCACCATGGTCTCGATCTCCTGACCTCGTGATCCACCCGCCTCGGCCTCCCAAAGTGCTGGGATTACAAGCGTGAGCCACCGCGCCCGGCTCTTTCCTTCTTTCTTAACAGGGTCTTACTGTCTCCCACACTGGGGTGCAGTGGTGCAGTCACAGCTCACTGCAGCCTCAACCTCTTGGGCTCAGGTGGTCCTCTCAGCCTTCTGGGTAGCTGGGACCATAGGCGTGTGCCACCATGCCCAGCTAATTTTTTCGTATTTTTAGTAGAGATGGAGTTTTGCCATGTTGCCCAGGCTGGTCTCCAACTCCAGGGTTCAAGCCATCTGCCTGTCTCGGCCTCCCAAAGTGCTGGAATTACAGGTGTGAACTGCGCCTGGCCTTATTTTCTCATTTTGAATGATTATTATTAGTTTGATTTTTTAGACACAATGTGAAAAGACACTTTCTATAATTGTTAATATTGCTAATTTGTACAATGGTTAATGATCTTATAAAATAGTTGTATGAAAGCACCAACCACCTTAGGAAGCTGCCAGCATTCATATCTACTTTCCAGACCCTCGTCCTTCCTCCCCACTTACCTTCTCTGCTCACTCATTCACGGCTTTCCTGTGCTCTGCCATTGCTCAGGTGAGTGAGCAGTTCGCCCGGCACATTGACCAGCAGATCCAGGGCAGCCGGATCGGTGGAGCCCAGGAAATGGAGAGGCTGGCACAGCTGCAGCAATGCCTGCAAGCTGTCCTGATTTTCTCCGGCCTGGAGATAGCCACCACCTTTGAGCATTATTACCAGTGAGTGTGGACCTAGGGAGCGGGAGCTGGCGGGAGGCAGGATGATGGTGGCAGAGCCAGCTCATGGGCCTGGAAGTCTGGGATAGAGGCAGGCTGGAGCCTTGGAGTGGGAGGCTGGGCCACACTGGTGCCTACACTGAGGCTTGGCCTGGGCTGCATGCACTGCAGGCACTACATGGCAGACCGTCTCCTGGGCGTGGTCTCGAGCTGGCTGGAGGGGGCCGTGCTGGAGCAGATTGGTCCCTGCTTCCCCAACCGCCTCCCCCAGCAGATGTTGCAGAGCCTGAGCACCTCTAAGGAGCTGCAGCGCCAGTTCCACGTCTACCAGCTCCAGCAGCTGGATCAGGAACTCCTAAAGCTGGAGGATACAGAGAAGAAAATACAGGTGAGTGCCTTGGAAGGGATGAGCAAATGAAGGGTAAGGGGAAGAGGGGCGTGGAGCAGACTGGAGGAGGCCATGGCATCTGGGAACCCTGTGCTCCTTCAGGTGGGCCATGGGGCCAGTGGCAAGAGCGAGAAGGAAGAGGAAGCTGGGGCAGCAGCAGCGGTGGATGTGGCGGAGGGAGAGGAGGAAGAGGAGGAGAATGAGGACCTCTACTATGAAGGGGCAATGCCAGAAGTGTCTGTGCTTGTCCTCTCCCGACACTGCTGGCCTGTTGCCTCAGTCTGCCACACACTGAACCCCAGAACCTGCCTGCCCTCATACCTGAGGGGCACTTTGAACAGATACTCCAACTTCTACAACAAGAGTGAGCAGCCAGACAGAGGGACTGGGGACTGGGGAGAGGGTGGGCTGCTAGGAAAGGACCTGGGGTTCGGGGCAGACCGTGATGTTGGGAGGCTTGATGTAAAAAGAGATTGTCTTTGGCTGGGCACGGTGCTCACGCCTGTAATCCCAGCACTTTGGGAGGCCGAGGCGGGCGGATCACTTGAGGTCAGGAGTTCAAGACCAGCCTTGGCCAACATGGTGAAACCCCATCTCTACTAAAAATACAAAAATTATCCGGGTGTGGTGGTGTGTGCCTGTAGTCCCAGCTACTCGGGAGGCTGAGGCAGGAGAATCGCTTCAACCCACAGGCGGATGTTGCAGTGAGCCGAGATCGTGCCACTGCACTCTAGCCTGGGCGACAGCGAGACTCCATCTCAAAAAAAAAAAAAAAAAAAAAAAGAGTTGGTCTTTTAATTTAAATTTTTAATTTTTGTTTTTACAGATTCAGGGAGAGATAGTCTTTAGGGATAAGAATTCCCTAGGCCATGGGAAAAACAGTGGTTTTGAGAAGAAAGGGCAGGAGCTTGGTGGCTGGGGGTGGCAGGTGCTGTCAGATACCTGATCCCCAGACCATTGCCTTTTCTGTTCTAAAATAAGACCCGGGAATCTCTTTGTGGGTGACAGGGAGGATGGAGGTAGGAGGTACCTGAGGCCACCAGATATGAGTAGGTGTCTGGTTCTTTTCTGGTCAGTCACCTGTCATCCTAAACTCCCCATTGGGGGCTGATCCCTGAGCTGGCAGCAACACAGGAGGGGGAAGAAGCTCAGACCTGTGGTCAGGGAGCCCCCTAACAGGGGAGACATTGTTTCCTGTCATAATATTCCAGCTTGATAAGAGCCCCAGTCCTTCCTCCCTTCATGGTTTTGTCTCCCTAAAAACACATGGGGCAATCCTCGAAGGCACTGATGAAAACCTGCTTGGCACCAGGCTAGGCATAGGATAGCTCCCAGATACCTGAGGCTTGCCATGGAGGCAGGCCCAGAGAAGGCTGAGATCTGGAAGCTCAGACCAGAAGCCCCATTGTCCATAAATGCTGGGGTCACACGCCCTGCAGAGATAAACAGAGCTTGACCAGCGTGCACCCTCCCTCCAACACCAACTCCCTCCTTTCATCTGCTCTTTGTCTCCCTCCCCCTTCCTGGTACATCTCCAGGTCAGAGCCACCCTGCCCTTGAGCGAGGCTCACAGAGGCGCCTGCAGTGGACGTGGCTGGGCTGGGCTGAGCTGCAGTTTGGGAACCAGACCCTGCATGTGTCCACCGTGCAGATGTGGCTACTGCTGTATCTCAACGACCTGAAGGTGGCCCAGCCCCGCTGCACCTCTTTCCTGTCTCCCACTTTGTCCCTTGCCTCTCTTCCCGAAACCTTGACTCCCTCTGCTTCTTCCCTCCATCCTCTTCTCTCCACTCCTTGGGGAGGCCCTGAATGTCTCTCATCTCTTCTCTGAAGGCGGTCTCTGTGGAGAGTCTGCTGGCGCTCTCAGGGCTCTCCGCAGACATGCTCAATCAGGCGATTGGGCCCCTCACCTCTTCAAGAGGCCCCCTGGACCTTCACGAGCAAAAGGATATACCAGGAGGTATGCACTTAGGGCCAGAGGGGCCTCTGCTCTGAGGCAGGGCCAGGCTCCTCGTGGGCTTTCCACTGAGTGAGTGATCAGCGTTTATTTCAGGGGTCCTCAAGATTCGAGATGGCAGCAAGGAACCCAGGTCGAGATGGGACATTGTGCGGCTCATCCCACCTCAGACGTACCTGCAAGCTGAGGGTGAAGAGGGCCGGAACTTGGAGAAGAGACGGAATCTTCTGAACTGCCTCATCGTCCGAATCCTCAAGGCCCATGGGGATGAGGGGCTGCACATTGACCAGCTTGTCTGTCTGGTAGGCAGGGGTGGGCACAATGGGTAACGGATCTTTGCTGGGGTTGCGGGAGCAGTCTACAGGACAAGGTGGGTCCACGTGTGGTGAAGCACCTGGTTCACTATGTAGCCTGTAGGAGTGTGAGGAGTGAGGTCGGGATGTACCTGGTGTCCTTGGGGCATCCTGTCCTAGCAGCTTGTGGTTGGAGTGGAAGCTCAAGCAAGGAGGGGTCAGCTGCCTCTAAACTACCGCTTCTCCCTTCCTCCCCCACACCAGGTGCTGGAGGCTTGGCAGAAGGGCCCGTGTCCTCCCAGGGGTTTGGTCAGCAGCCTTGGTAAGGGGTCTGCCTGCAGCAGCACTGACGTCCTCTCCTGCATCCTACACCTCCTGGGCAAGGGCACGCTGAGACGCCATGATGACCGGCCCCAGGTGCTGTCCTATGCAGTCCCTGTGACTGTCATGGAGCCTCACACTGAGTCCCTGAACCCAGGCTCCTCAGGCCCCAACCCACCCCTCACCTTCCATACCCTGCAGATTCGCTCCCGGGGTGTGCCCTATGCCTCCTGCACTGCCACCCAGAGCTTCTCTACCTTCCGGTAGCCCTAGACTTGGGGTCAGGGGAAGGTAGAGCTGGAGCTTTTACAGAAATAAAACCCAAGAATTTGATTATATGACGTGTGTGTTTGGCAACTGCTAGAGAGTTGAGTGGGGAGGTGGGAGGGCTTTCCTGGCTGGTGGGGAAGGAGCCCTTGGCACTGAGGCTGTCACTTGATATGCCAAGGGTCCTGTTAGGGTGAGGATGGTAGACTGGGAGAAAGGCAGAGGGAGTCAGGTGCGACTTAGCACCTCCTCTAGGCAGAGAGATTGAGAGGACCAGGCAGGATGATGGCACTCAGCCATCCTTCTCAGAGGGTGTGTGGTCAGAAGTGCTTTCATCTGGCAGGCTGGAGATCCAAGCCCAACTTGGCCACTCACCAGATGGTTTGTAACTTGGGCAGATTATTGAGCAGGGTTTAATTCTCATTTGTGGAACTGGCCCAGTCACGGTGGGACTCCGACAAGTAACAGGTATGGAAGCATTTGACGTGGTGAATGAAGGGATTGCCAGTGAGTCTCTATTTTGGCCACCATTGCCAGCAGTGAATGTGGTTCCTTGGTGCCTTCCCTAAGTAAGACTGACATGATGAAGGTGAGGTCAGTGACCCCTGTGGCCACTGCAGGCACCCAGCAACCTGAATGTGTATTCCATCTGATGGCATAGGCCCAGAAAGAACTGTTCTAGCACAGTTCTTACTTCCACAAGCTCCTCCGTTTTGCCCCTTTCTTCCCCTCCTGTGCCCCCACCCCTTCTCTGTCCCTGCAGAGCTGCACACACTGTCATCAAACTCCTACCCCTTGATTCTCAAAATGAGGGATTTGGAAGAACAAGAAAAAAGAAAGAAAGAAAGAAAAACTCCTACCCGTGCGGGCACAGCGCTATATGCACCTTTAGTCCCAGCTACTCGGGAAGCTGAGGCAGGAGGATCGCTTGAGCTCAGGAGTTCTGGGCTGCAGTGTGCTCTGCCATTCGGGCATCTGCACCAAGTTCAGCAACAATATGGTGAACTCCCAGGAGCAGGGGATCCCAGGTTGCCTAAGAAGGGGTGAACTGGCGGCTGGGCGTGGTAGCTCACGTCTGTAATCCCAGCACTTTGGGAGGCTGAAGTGGGCGGATCATGAGGTCAAGAGATTGAGACCATCCTGGCCAACATGATGAAACCCCATCTCTACTAAAAATACGAAAAATTAGACGGGCGTGGTGGCGGGCGCCTGTAGTCCCAGCTACTTGGGAGGCTGAGGCAGGAGAATTGCTTGAACCTGGGAGGCGGAGGTTGCAGTGAGCCGAGATCGCACCACTGCACTACAGCCTGGCAACAGAGCAAGAATCCATCTAGAAAGAAAGAGAGAGAGAGAAAGAAAGAGAAGGAAGAAGGGGAAGGAAGGAAGGAAGGAAGGGAAGGAAGGAAGGAAGGAAGGAAGGAAGGAAGGAAGGAAGAGGAAGGAAGAGAAAGGAAGGAAGGGGAAGGAAGGAAGGAAGAGGAAGGAAGGAAGGAAGGAAGGAAGGAACGAACGAACTGGCCCAGGTCAGAAAGAGAGCAGCTCAAAACTCCCATGCTGATTGATCAGTAGTGGGACTGTGCCTGTGAATACCCACTGCACTCCTGCCTAGGCGACAGA
This sequence comes from Hylobates moloch, assembly GCF_009828535.3. NCBI lineage: Eukaryota > Metazoa > Chordata > Mammalia > Primates > Hylobatidae > Hylobates > Hylobates moloch. Next base: position 41,397,488 of record NW_026652295.1, on the reverse strand, counting down.
GACCCTGTCTCTATTTCAGAAAAGGCAAAAACTCCTGCCCCTAACTACCCCCATAGGCGAGCCTCTACCTGCTGCTGTTGGAGAGGTTTGCTTGTGCTACTATAATGGGCTCCATTGGCACCACCCCTGCTGAAGCAGGGCAGCTCAGGTCAGGCCAGGGGATCCTGTGCCAAAGGTGCAGCTCTGTGTCTTGGCAGGGCTACTGGGGAGGAGGAAAGGAGGGATGACCCAGGCATCCCGAGGCTCATAGCCCAGAGGTGACAGAAAAAGCTATGGAAAGAGGGGGAGGGGGATGAGGAAGAGTCAGGTGGTAAAGGAGGGCACTGAAGCCAGACAGAGAGAACTGAGTGCCACCAGGACTGAGATTTGGAGTCTAGGGGGAATAAAGGCTATGGCTTGTGGGAGAGTCAGGCTGCTCAGGATGAGGTTATAATACAGAGGGCAGAGGGGCCCCCTAGTGCTTGCTTTGCAGTATTGGTCCCATGGTGTTGGTGGCTCTCACAGCAGGGGCCAGCCTGCTGAGCAACAGCTGCCCTTTGGGGCAGAGTCCAGACAGGCAGCAGCAGCAGGCTGGGGCCACAGTGGGCCCAGGCACACTGGGGTTGCTGCAGCTGGTCACTTAGTGCCTCTTTACCTTGGTACCAGAGATTATAGGCTTTTATTGGCCCAGGCCCAATATTCTTGTGCTCGCTCTCAAGTGCCAGAGCTTTTTGCCCTTCTCTGGACTTTCTTGCTTTTTATAAGATTATCCTTCTCCACCAGAAACTCAAAGAAGCTTCCTGCTGTGGGGTCCAGTAGTCAGGCCAGCATGCAGTGCATACAGGGGCAGATGATAGGATTGACTTGCACTACAGCCCCGTTCTGCTACTGTCCCGAGGCCTCCCCATGGGCTGAGCTGTAGGCTATGCCTTGAACTTACTGCCCTCATCAGCCCCTGGGCATCCTACTCAGTCACCCTGCTGGTCTCCCATGGGGTACCTTCCTGCTCATCTGTGATGGAAAAAGTCTCCAGCAATAATTTTTTTTTTTTTAGACAGACTCTCACTGTCACCCAGGCTGGAGTGCAGTGGCACGACCTTGGCTCACTGCAACCTCCGCCTCCCAGTTTCAAGCGATTCTCCTGCCTCAGCTTCCCGAGTAACTGGGATTACAGGCACCCGCCACCACGCCCAGCTAATTTTTGTATTTTTAGTAGAGACAGGGTTTCACCATATTGGTCAGGCTGGTCTCAAACTCCTGACCTCAGGTGATCCAGCCGCCTCAGCCTCCCAAAGCACTGGCATTACAGGCATGAACCACTGCACCTGGCTTTTTTTTTTTTTTTTTTTCTCAGATGGAGTTTCACTCTTGTTGCCCAGGCTGGAGTGCAATGGTGCGATCTCGGCTCACTGCAACCTCTACCTCCGGGGTTCAAGCAATTCTCCTGCCTCAGCCTCCTGAGTAGCTGGGATTACAGGCATGCGCCACCACGCCCGGCTAATTTTGTATTTTCAGTAGAGATGGGGTTTCTCCATGTTGGTCAGGCTGGTTTCGAACTCCCGACCTCAGGTGATCCGCCCACCTGGGCCTCCCAAAGTCCTGGGATTACAGGTGTGAGCCACCACACCTAGCCTACAGCAATTCTTAAGGGAAGAACACACCAGCTTTGGCCTTGAAACGCTGCATGTCGCCATCTGCAGTGCAGCTCCTGTGTTGCCCTCCTCAGCACACATCTCACCCCACCCCAAGACTCGGGCCTGCTTGATTTGCCCAAATCCAGGTGAGAAGCTTTGACTTCAGGCACAGTCCAGCCTTCTGTCACCAGCCAGGAAGGACATGAACCTTTCTCTCACTCAAGGCCATCCATTCTAGAAGGCAGACAGTTGGCCTCATTTTTAAGATAACTCAGGGGACAGAAGTTCACTACCCTGAGCCCATTGTGAGGCCATCCTCACAGCCGTGACTCCTTATATTTCTACAGCTGGGTTGGGACCTTGGCTTGTCAAGACTAAGTAGTCAGCCCCCACCTCCCCAAAAACAAAACCAAGCAAAGACCACCTACCGATTCCATTTACATGAAATGTCCCAAATAGGCAAATCTATAAAGACAGAAAGTAGATGAGTGGTTGCCTAGGGCTGAGGAGATTGAGGATGACTGCTAAAGGGCATAGGGGTTTTTTTTGGGGGAGGTGTCAAAAATGTTCCAAAATTGTGGTTAATAGTTGCACAATTCTGTAAATTTACTAAAAAACACTGTATACTTTAAATGGGTAAACTGTATAGTTAAGTGAACTGTATCTCAATAAAACTATTACCAAAAACAAAAAACAAAAACCAACAGCTGAAGCTCAGAGCTTTCCAGTATCTCCCCTTGGTCCTTGTTGAAGGGGGAAAGCAACAATTTGAAGGCTTAGGGTGGCCAACACTGACTGCCTTTTAATGGACATTCACATGTTATAACCACATCATCTGAGTCCATTTCCCGTGCTTGGGAAACTCCCCACCACAAATCTACACAAAAGATAGGGCACACCTCCTACCCTGTAAAAGACCAGATCCTGGTTTTCCCAGTGCTGTAAAGCCATGTGACCAAGACTTAGCTAATCAAAGCAAAGCAAGAAAGTAGAGAACACATTTTGGTGGCTATGTGACACTTTCATATCAACACCATGATTCTGATAGGCTTTATCAGCCAGAACCCATTATTTGACTTTAAAGTAGGATTGACATATGTGACAATAGGGACCCTACAGCAGGTCCCTCACTTCCTCCTGTCCCAGTAGCTACATCCCTAGGGTTAAAATCACCAGAACAGCAGTTTCTCCTTTATCTCCCATTATGCTGTAGCTTCAATTTCTATCACCAGAACTACATCTTCCCCATCTCAGAAGCATCAAGCAATACATGTCCTAACTTCTGATTCTACTTCTCTTCCTTTTCATTAGAGCTACCTTTTTCTTTTTCTTTTTTTTTTTTTGAGATGGAGTCTTGCTATGTTGCCCAGGCTGGAGTGCAGTGGCGTGATCTCAGCTCACTGCAACCTCCGCCTCCCAGGTTCAAGTGATTCTCCTGCCTCAGCCTCCTGAGTAGCTGGGACTACAGGCACGTGCCACCATGTCCAGCTAATTTTTTGTATTTTTAGTAGAGATGGGGTTTCACCGTGTTAGCCAGGATGGTCTTTAGCTCCTGACCTCATGATCCGCCCTCCTCGGCCTCCCAAAGTGCTGGGATTACAGGTGTGAGCCACCGTGCCCAGCCCAAGAGCTGCCTTTTTTTAGATACAGGATCTCACTGTGTTACCTAGGCTGCAGTGCAGTGGCTGTTCACAAGCGCAATCACTACATACTACAGCTTTGAACTCCTAGCCTCAAGTGATTGTCCCACCTCAATCTCCTAACTGGGGGCATAGAGCTGCTTTTAAGGTAGGCATTCTTTAAAAAAGGGTCTTGCTGTGTCACCCAGGTTGGAGTACAGTGGCACAATCACGGCTCACTGCAGCCTCGACCTCCCAGGCTCAAGTGATCCTCCTGCCTCAGCCGCCTGAGTATTCTTTGTAGAGATATGGTTTCACCATGTTGCCCAGGCTGGATTGACTTTCAAATGTTCCATAGCTTATGATTTATCTAGTCTTAAAAAAAAAAAAAAATCTAGGCCGGGTGCGGTGGCTCACACCTGTAAACCTATCACTTTGGGAGGCCTAGGCGGGTGGATTACTTGAGGTCAGGAGTTCAAGACCAGCCTGGCCAACACGGTGAAACCTTATCCCTACAAAAAAACAAAAATTAGCCAGGTGTGGTGGCATACACCTGAAATCCCAGCTGCTCAGGGAGCTGAGGCAGAAGAATAGCTTGAACCTGGGAGGAAGAGGTTACAGTGAGCCAAGATTGTGCCACTGCACTCCGGCCTGGGTGACAGAGGGAGATCCCATCTCAAAAAAATTCTAGAAAATGCCCAGCCTCTTTGAAATATTCTTTCTTGAAATTTTGATTGTCAAGCCTCGTGTTTGTTTTATCTTCATTTTGTTATTTATTTATTTTGTTTTTTTTTGGAGACGGAGTCTCGGCTCACTGCAAGCTCCGCCTCCCGGGTTCACGCCATTCTCCTGCCTCAGCCTCTCCGAGTAGCTGGGACTACAGGCGCCCGCCACCAAGCCCGGCTAATTTTGTAGAGACGGGGTTTCACCATGGTATCGATCTCCTGACCTCATGATCCGCCCGCCTCGGCCTCCCAAAGTGCTGGGATTACAAGCGTGAGCCACCGCGCCCGGCCAAGAGACCATTTTAAACTAAGTTATCAGCCTGAGGATTTTCCAGACCACATGGGTTATAAACTCTTGTCCCAAACAGTACTGAAGGCCAGCTGTGCTTGTATATTACTATGGAAGCTTTATATCCCTACCTCTTAACATCCCTTGCATCCAAAACCAAAGCCAAGTAGGGGAGTTGTGGGATTGGTTCACCCATTAAATGATCTTGTCATTCTTGGGGGGCCCAGATTTAAGTGGGAGGGGTTTCTAATCTGATTTCCCAGTTGTAGTTGCCTTAGGCTTTATTGCCTATCCCAATATGTGGCCCACTGAAAAAGTAGTTCTAGGCTACCCACAAATCCCACATAAAAGCAGAGGCCTTAAGGCTGGGAATGGTGGCTCACGCGTGTAATCCCAGCACTTTGGGAGTCTGAGGCAGGCAGATCACTTGAGGCCAAGAGTTTAAGACCAAACTAGCCAACATGGCAAAACTCTGTCTCTACTAAAAATACAAAAGAAATTAGCTGGGCTTGGTGGCGGATGTCTGTAATCCCAGCTACTCAGTAGGCTGAGGCACAAGAATCACTTGAACCTGGGAGGTGGAGGTTGCAGTGAGCCGAGATTGCACCACTGCACTCTAGCCTGGGTGACAGAGCAAAACTCTGTTTCGCGGCGGGCGGGGGGGAAACACAAAAAGAAGGCCACAAAAAAACAAAATAAAAAGATGAGTAAAGAAGAATGTTTATGAAGTGGCTCCTACATAATGTCCGAGCCCTGGGAGTCATGAACAGACTCCATGGTCTTCACTGGCCCCTCTTCTTCGGTATCAGAATCCCTGGTTTAAGTCAAGGATGAGAAAAGAACATGAGGATACAATGAACCAGATTCAAGCTGAGGCTGTGTGGCATGGCAGAAAGCTGAACTATTCTTCTTGTGTAGCCCTAGGGATAGTCCAAGAGCCCTCTAGTCTTCTCTGAGGCAATGAGATTCAAGGGCAGCTGTGATCCTTGCCCTTGAATGGAAACCAGCCGTGGCCAAATCTGTCCTCACAGATCCATGTCTCCCTGGGGCAGTGGCAGAGCAGAGGATAGTTCCTTATTACTCTTTGCTCAAAGGGAGATGTCTCCTGTCCTTGCCTGCATTTCGTCGCCTCTTTCGACTCAAGAAGTTCTCCAATTTCTTGCTGCGTTTCAGCTCCTTGAACTTCTCAGCTAGTGCCAACTGGCGCTGCTCAGCTAAATGACAGGGAGAATGAAAGTTGGTGAACAAAGAAGGAAGCCCCTATTCTTTCCCAAACCAGGTCAGTAACTCCAAGCCATTATGCTGGATACATGAGTTCTTTAAAGCTCACTGGTGCCTCTTTATCTCTTTTCTGAGATGGAGTCCTGCTCTGTCACCCAGGCTGGAGTGCAGTGACGCGATCTCGGCTCACTGCAACCTCCGTCTTCTGGGTTCAAGTGATTCTCCTGCCTCAGCCTCCGGAGTAGCTGGGATTACAGGCGCGCGCCACCACACCCGGCTAATTTTTTTGTATTTTTAGTAGAGACAGGGTTACGCCATGTTGGCCAGGCTGGTCTCGAACTCCTGACCTCAGGTGATCTGCCCTCCTCAGCCTCCCAAAGTGCTGTGATTACAGGCGTGAGCCACTGCGCCTGGCCAACGGGTGACTTTTTTTTTTTTTTTTTTGAGATGGAGTCTCGCTGTCACCCAGGCTGAAGTGCAGCACGATTTCAGCTCACTGCAACCTCCGCCTCCCAGGTTCAAGCGATTCTCCTGTCTCAGCCTCCTGAGTAGCTAGGATTACAGATGCACGGCACCACACCCAGCTAATTCTTGTATTTTTAGTAGAGATGGGGTTTCACCATGTTTGCCAGGCTGGTCTTGAACTCCTGACCTCGTGATCTGCCCTCCTCGGCCTCCCAAAGTGCTGGGATTACAGGTGTGAGGCACTGCGCCCGGCCCAACTGGTGACTTTTTTTTTTCTTTTTTTCTCCTGTGAGACAGAGTCTCACCCTGTTGCCCAGGCTGGAGTACAATGGTGCAATCTAGGCTTTCTGCAACCTCCGCCTCCCAGGCTCAAGTGATCCTCCTGCCTCAGCCTCCTGAGTAGCTGGATTACAGGTGCACACCACTACGCCCAGCTAATTTTTTAATATCTTTAGTAGAGACGGGGTTTCACCATGTTGGCCCCCAGGCTGGTCTCGAACTCCTGACCTCGTGACCCTCTACATTGGCCTCCCATAGTGCTGGGATTATAGGCATGAGCCACCGTGCCCAGCCCAGCTGATGATTTTTTATATGATCTAAATCCTACTTAATTCAACCAACTATGAACACCTATGTGCCTGGCCCAGCATATGTGTGTGTGTGTGTGTGTGTGTGTGTGTGTGTGTGTGTGTGTAGACCAAGAAATAAAACTGACTCTGTGTGTGTGTGTGTGTGTGTAGTGTAGACCAAGAGATAAAACTCACTGGGGGGGAGGGTTGGGAAGTGGGGAGTGTAGACCAAGAGATAAAGGTGACAATCCCTGCCATGATCTAATTAGGGATACAAGACTGGTTGCAAACAACAACTCCCTACTATTTCTACTTTCCTCCAAGTTACCAGGGGATCCAACCTTCATACCTTCCTTAAAGGGAATCAGGGACACCCCAACACAATAATCTACCACCATGGCCCCTGCACCCCTGTCCCTGTTAGTAACAGTTGTGTCCAACTCACATTTCTTCAGGAAGTATGGCCGATGGCCCTGCTGGGCCTGAGCCCGACGTTCTTGCTTCAGGGCCAGGTGCAGCTCCTGCTGTTGCTTTCGTTCCTGCTGTGCCATTTCTTGCTGCTCCTGAGGAGCAAAGATGAGATGGGTGAATAGGAGGGACTGTGAATATCTCCCCACCTTTAACTGCTTTCATTACCCACCACAATTATTACCCACTCACCATTCGCTGAAGCAGTTGCTGCAGTTTCTCATGCTCCTCTCCTGAACGGTGCTTCTTCAACTGTTTTTTCACAAGCTCCACATTGGAAAATGAGTATCATGGTTAGCATTCTGCAAATGTTAGCTGAAATTTTATGTAAAGCATTATCCTAAGCAGTTCACACACACACACACACACACACACACACATATTTTTTTTGAGACGGAGTCTTGCTCTGTCACCAGGCTGGAGTGCAGTGGTGTGATCTCAGCTCACTGCAACCTCCGCCTCCTGGGTTCAAGCAATTCCCCTGCCTCAGCCTCCCAAGTAGCTGGGACTACAGGCACATGCCACCACGCCCGGCTAATTTGTTTTTTGTATTTCAGTAGAGATTAAATTTCACCACGTTGGCCAGGATGGTCTCAATCTCCTGACCTCGTGATCTGCCTGCCTCGGCCTCCCAAAGTGGTGGGATGACAGGCGTGAGCCACCACACCCGGCCAGAAGTTCACATATATTAACTTGATAACACCAAGACAGTAACTATTTGTTTGTTTGTTTGTAGACAGTCTTGCCCTGCCGCCCAGGTTGGAGTGCAGTGACGCGATCTTGCCTCACTGCAACCTTTGTCTCCAGAGCACCAGCGATTCCCATGCCTCAGCCTCTTGAGTAGCTGGGACTATAGGCGTGCAACACCACACTTGGCTAATTTTTCTGTTTTTAGTAGAGATGGGGTTTCACCATGTTAGCCAGGCTGGTCTTGAACTGCTGGCCTCAAATCATCTGCTCACCTCAGTCTTCCCAAGTGCTGGGATTACTTACAGGTGTGAGCCACCACATCTCGCCTCCAAGACAGTAATTATTATTATTATTTTTTTTATGATTAGAAAACTAAAGCATAGAGAGATTAAGTAACATGCCAGTAGTCACACAGCTAGTAAACTGATGAGCCAGGATTTGAATATGAACTGAATTTGAGAGTTAAGTCTGCCCACCACTATACTTCCCGCTCCCCCTGCCCAACTCTCTAACCTGTGCCCTCATTTTCCACCCCACAAAATTCCCTGGAAACCAGTCTCAAGCTGTATACCTCTTTCTCTTTCGCTCGGATGTCATTCAAGAATTGGTATGTTTTGTCAAACACCTCAGGATTATATTCCCCTGACAGATCATCAAAGCGAGGGTCCCGGGCTACCTTTGGAGAGAAGAGAGAGAATATAAAACACAACTGTTCGATCTCCTTTCACTGAGAAAAAGTGCTTCCTGTCTTTTCCTCACCTTTCTGTTTTTTTGCTTTTTGAGACACAGTCTCGCTGTCGCCCAGCCTGGAGTGCAGTGGCGCAATCTCGGCTCACTGCAAGCTCTGCCTCCCGGGTTCACACCATTCTCCTGCCTCAGCCTCCTGAGTACCTGGGACTACAGGCACCCACCACCACGCCCGGCTAATTTTTTTTGTCTTTTTAGTAGAGACGGGGTTTCACTGTGTTAGCTAGGATGGCCTCAATCTCCTGACCTCGTGATTCACCCACCTTGGCCTTCCAAAGTGCTGGGATTACAGACGTGAGCCACCGCGCCTGGCCTCTTTTTTTTTTTTTTTTTTTTTTTTTTTTGAGACAGAGTCTCACTCTGTCCTCCAGGCTGTAGGGCAGTGATCCTGACTCACTGCAACCACCTCCACCTCCCAGGTTCAAGCGATTCTTGTGCCTCAGCTTTCCAAGCAGCTGGGACTACAGGCGCACACCACCATGCCCAGCTAAGTTTTGTATTTTTAGTACAGACAGGGTTTCACCATGTTGACCATGCTGGTCTTGGAACTCCTGACCTCGGGTGATCTGCCCACCTCGGCCTCCCAAAGTGCTGGGATTACAGGTGTGAGCCACAATGCCTGGCCTTCTTCCTTACCTTTTTACTGATGGGAACAACCTGACGTAAAAATGGTACTCGGATCTTGGCTGACATTTCCAGAGGCCTATGGAGAAATTAAAGGCCAAGTCAAGAGGACTCCAGTGTTGGTTAAAGGCTTCCCACCTGTCACCCAAGACAACATACCTATTCAAGGTCCCAGTTATCTTCCAACTTCTAGGGCAAGCCTTGCTTACCTGTGCTTATCTGCAACACATGCATTTTGGATAGGTGGTCTAGAACCTTGTTCCTTAGGGCTGTTTCCAGCTACTAATTGTTTGTATGTCTTAGTCCCCACTTGGCTCTGCAATTCCAACAGCTCCTCAAATGACATGTTAGATGTGCCTGTGGAAGTGGGGAGGGACATACAATTCAGCTCAGCATGTCCCACTGTAGAAAAGACATCTTCCCATCCCCATTCCTTAACTAGCTAATCCTTTCTAATACTCCATCAGACCAATCATTATTACAAGTCCTAGGCAGTAGAGGCTGTGATAGTGTTAAACTGACACCTAACTCTCCAACTATTTCAGCAACCTGGGGCCTCATCTTGCTAAGGAAGGTGTATACGTAAGGTCAAAGGTGGACCAAACCAGAGTCCCTTCTTTTTCTCTTTTAGTCATTCTTTTACTCTCTTTTACTCATCCACAGGTTTCCCCACAAGGGCCTCTGCCTCCCTTGCTCAGTTACCATTGCCAGTGTCCTGGTCCATATGCTCAGCATCTCTCACGTCAATCAATGCCCTAGCCTCCTAGTCTCCCAACCGCCTGTCTCACTCCTCTCAAAGCTACGCACCTCAATTCAGCCTGAGAGAGGCATCGAAAATAAAATCAGATCTTATCACTCCCACACATAAACTTCAGATCATGTTACTCCTACAGGTAAAAGTCCCCAATGGCTTCCATCTCGCTCACAGTAAAAGCCATGTACCTTAATAATGGCCTGCAAGCCCCCAAGTGACCTGGCCCCTGTCATATCTCTAATCTACTCATCTCCCTCTCACTCCTCTCAATGTGTCTCCTAGCAGCATATTCCCACCTCAGTTCTTCTGCACATGTTGACTCTGCTTGGTACACTTCCCCCAGAAGCTGTACATAGGTACAGATCCTCCCTCAGTTCCTTCAAGCCTTTATTCAAATCACCTTCCCAAAGAGGTCTTCTTTAAGTTATTTAAAATTGCAACCCCTCGTCCAGGTGTGGTGGCTCACGCCTGTAATCCCAGCACTTTGGGAGGCCGAGGGGGATCAATCACCTGAGGTCAGGAGTTCAAGACCAGCCTGGTCAACATGGTGAAACCCTGTCTCTACAAAAATACAAAAACTAGCTGGGCATGATGGCAGGTGCCTGTAATCCCAGCTACTCGGGAGGCTGAGGCGGGAGAAGAGCTTGAACCTGGGAGGCGGAGGATGCAGTGAGCTGAGATCACGTCACTGCACTCCAGCCTGGGCGACAGAGCGAGACTCCATCTCGGAAAAAAAAAAAAAAATGCAACCTCTCCTAAGCTTTATTTTTTTTCCATATCCTCTATCACCTTAAAAAGAATTGAGCTATAATTCATATTCCACAAAATCCAGTTCTCTAAAGTCTACAATTCAGTGTTTTATTGCCTTTTAACGTAATAATTTACTTGTCTGCCTTAAATTTTACTTATTTGAGCTGAACTCGCTCTGTCACCAGGCTGGAGTGCAGTGGCGCGACCTCGGCTCACTGCAACCTCCACCTCCCAGGTTCAAGCGATTCTCCTGCCTCAGCCTCCCGAGTAGCTGGGACTAAGGCACGCGCCACCAAGCCCAGCTGATTATTGCATTTTTAATAAAGACGGGTTTCACCATGTTGGCCCAGATGGTCTTGATCTCCTGACCTTGTGATCAGCCTGCCTCGGCCTCCCAAAGTGCTGGAATTACAGGCATGAGCCACACCTGGCCTTAAATTTTATTTATTTTGAAAAAAGGTCTTGCTCTGTTGCCCAGGCTGAAGTGCAGTGGCCTAATCACTGCTCACTGCAGCCTCGACCTCCTGGGCTCAAACTATCCTCATGCCTCAGCCTCCTCAGTGGCTGGTCATACAGACGTGGGCCCACCACTGTGGCTAAATTTTTTTATTTTTAGTAGAAAAGCGGGTCTCATTATGTTTCCCAGGCTGGTCTTGAACTCCTGGGCTCAAGCGATTCTCCTGCTTCAGTCTCCCCTGGTGCTGGGATTACAGGTGTGATCCACCACACCCGGCCAGGATAGGAGTGTTTGACTATTTTATTCACAACTGTATCTCCAGCAGCTAGAACTGTGCCTTAACAAAAAGCCTGCAGCATTTGCTGGGCACAGTAATCCTGTAATCCTTGGGTGGCTGAGGCGGGTGGATCACTTGAGCCCAGGAACTGGAGACCAGCACTGGCACCTGGTAACATGATGAGACCTGGCTGGGCGAGGTGGCTCACGCCTGTCATCGCAGCACTTTGGGAGGCCAAGGCGGGCGGATCACGAGGTCAGGAGATAGAGACCATCCTGGCTAACACGGTGAAACCCCATCTCTACTAAAAATACAAAAAATTAGCCGGGCGTGGTGGCGGGCGCCTGTAGTCCCAGCTACTCGGGAGGCTGAGGCAGGAGAACGGCGTGAACCGGGAGGCGGAGCTTGCCGACATCGCGCCACTGCACTCCAGCCTTGGCGACACAGCGAGACTCCGTCCCCAAAAAAAAAAATTAAAAAAACAAAGTCTACGGAATCTGCTGAATTCTGACCTACTAAGCCTTCAGCAGCCATGCATGCCTTTTCCTGCTTCCATGCTATTGCACATACGTTCCCCATTGCCGAAAACCCTCATCCTGCCGTGAATAAACTTCTCAGGATGTCTTAATCCCGGAAGCATCTCCTCTCACCCCCACTTTCCATTGCACTGGGGGCGCCCCTAGTGTAGCGTCTGCCTCTTAGAAAACTTGGCAGTCTTACCGGCAGTCTCTGCAGGCTCAGGGCCCCGCCTGGGAAATCTCCTTCCCCTCCCCAGCCCGCCCTGCCCCATGCCCTCACCCCTCAATAGGTCGCGGGCCGCGGCCGCGGGCTCCAGGCCCCCGCCGTCCTCCTCGCGGTCCCGGGCCCCGGCCCCGGCGCGGCAGTTAGCTCCCGGCATTAGCTGGCAGTAGCGTTCGGAAGACGAATGGCGCCGCTTCCGCTCACGGCAGCCCCTGCCCCGCCTCTTCCGGCGTTCCCCGTCTCAACGTGGTGACGAATGGGCAGAAAACTGTGCGGCCGGGGGCCAGGGAGCCGGGCCCAAAGGATAGCCCGCTCTGGAGAGATTGTCGCAACCTTCTGCCCGAGTCGCAGGGCGCTGGCTTCCACGCCCGAGAAGCTTGGGCCAGGCCTTAGTGGCATTTGGTTTCCTAATACCCTTGGCTGAGAAACCAGAACCTCAGGGTGCTTGTCCTCAGCACCCTGCCCCCACTGCAAACTCCAGGCTTCTCCACCGTATTCCACAAAAACACACGACACGTTTGGAGGTTTTGATTAATTTTTATAAAATCTGAGCTGGCTGAGCTTCAGGGTACAGCGACAGCTCAACGAAGGGTGGGATTATCTGCTGGTCCCCGCCTCCCCAAGACGGAGAGAAGGAGGTCTCATGCCAACAGCTACAACTCCTTTCAGCTCTCAGTCAAGGCTCAAGGCTCAAGCAGAGGGGAGGGGATAGGCAAAGGGGGAGGGGGAAGCTCCTGAGGCTCAGACACTGCTTGCTTCTCCCTTCTCCCCATTCCCTTCCGTTCCCAGCAGAACCTGGCTGGCCCTGGGCAGAACTGAGGCCCAGGAGCAGCTGAAAGGAGGTGGATGGGGACAGAGCACCAAGGGGAAGGGGCCCTCGGCCCAAGGGGGGAGGAACCTGGCCCCCACCCCGCTACAGCTCCCCACTGAATTCACAGCACAGAGAACACCTCTCGCCCAACAACTCCACATGGAGGTATACCAAGTCCAGGGGTCAAAGGAGCAGGTGGGTGACAGATGGGCAGGGGCAGTGAAGATGACAGCAGGCTCAGGAGGGGAGGTGGCAGAAACTTCCTCCTACCCATGGGAGGAGACGATGGGGCGACTGATATTGCTGTTGGTGGTCATGGCATTCAGCTCCCACCTGGAAGGCCAACAATAACAGACAGAAAGAAGAGGGGGCCCTCAGCCCAAGCTCAGGGATGTTTGAACCAAGCTATAAACACACCAGTCTCTCCAACTTCCTAAAGGTCAACCACCCACAGCCACCTCTTACTTAAGAGACCTTACTTAAGAGACCTACTAGGTTTAACAATCAGAACCTACCCACCACCAAATCCAACACCACCCACTCCTCTACCTCCAAGCTCATATGGATTTCCGGTTTATGTTTATATATGTATGTATATTGTAGTGTCCAGGCACCTGAGATCTGTGTATACATGTCAGTCAACATCCCAACCTGCCTTTCCTGCTTTGCTTAGAGCCAACCAGGCAGCCCCTCAACTTTACCCTCACCAGGAATGCCTCACCCCCACCAGGAATACTCATTTTTGCTCTTAACTCTCATCCTTTTAAGGCTCTGACTCAGCACTCCTATCCTTCCTGAGGCCTTCCACCCATCCAACCATATTGATTTTTTTTTTTTTTTGAGTCTTGTTCTGTCACCTAGGCCGGAGTACAGTGGTGCAGTGGCACAATCTTGACTCACTGAAACCCCCGCCTCCCGGGTTCAAGCAATTCTCTTGCCTCAACCTCCCAAGTAGCTGGGACTACTGGTGGCTGCCACCATGCCCAGCTAATTTTTGTATTTTTAGTAGAGACAGGGCTTCACCATGTGGCCAGGGTGGTCTCGAACTCCTGACCTCAACTGATTCACCCACCTCAACCTCCCAAAGTGATGGGATTATAGGTATGAGCCACCATGCCCAGCCAGCAAGAGTTAAACTGAACTGATACAAAGAGACGAAGTAGGCCGGGCGCGGTGGCTCACGCCTGTAATCCCAGCACTTTGGGAGGCCGAGGCGGGCGGATCACAAGGTCAGGAGATCGAGACCATCCTGGCTAACATGGTGAAACCCCGTCTCCACTAAAAAATACAAAAAATTAGCCGGGCGAGGTGGCGGGCGCCTGTAGTCCCAGCTACGCGGGAGGCTGAGGCAGGAGAATGGCGTGAACCCCGGGGGGCGGAGCCTGCGGTGAGCGGAGATCGCGCCACTGCACTCCAGCCTGGGTGAAGGAGCGAGACTCCGTCTCACAAAAAAAAAAAAAAAAAAGAGACGAAGTATCTCAGAATGACCCAGACAGGAAAAATTATATACAAAGTAACATCTGGTGGTTAATTTGAACCTGAAAAATTATACATAAAGTAACATCTGGTGATTAACTGGAACCTAAGAATGAAATTCAAAGGGAAGCAGCCAGATCTTCTGGAACCAATGTGATCCAGAGGCTCCTAAACTTGTCTTTACTTTGCAGCTAGGTTCTAAGATTTAATCAGTTGTTCTCAGCATGTTCACAAAAATAACTGTATAAGCTTAGGTCTCAGAAAGTGATGCTGCCGAGCTGGATTTTTTTTCATATAATTTATTCTGCTGACAGTTTTATATGATGGCTGTCAATTCACCTCCTTCCATCTCATTTCCCACAAGTACACTACATCTCCAGCAGAACAAAAATGTGTCTCCTCCATACTGAAACCAAGCTAATCAGGTCACACCTGTGCTGCTCACTCACCCTCACCCAATCCCTCCCTTCCAACCACTCGCTGTACCTGATATCATGAGGCAAACAGGACTGGTCTAGGTTATATTGAATCACGGCCAGTTTGCACAGAGTCTTCAGACTAGGGCCTTTAAGGGAGAAGTTGTGGAAAGGAGACGGTCAAAGGTGAGGAAAGGATCCAGTCCTGGATATCACCACCCAAAGACAGGGAGCTTGATGGCAGGAGCAATTCAGGAATAACTATACTTACTAAAGTCCAAAATATGTAAGTCAGAATGATCTATAAGGTCAAATTCATCTCCCAGGCCTTCCTCAGGAGATGGACTGTCAGGATCAAAAGAGATGTGAAAGTAGGACAGAAACTACCCACGAGACCCCCTTTTCAAATACCTCCCACTCTCCCATTAGTCACTTCCCTGAGCCCCTTCCCTCTCTCCTTCTAACCTGGTACCCCCAAAGAGGACAATCTTGTCACCAACAATACAGCAGCACTGGCGCCGGCGGGGACATGGCCCCTTCCCCTTCGGTTCAATCTTTTTCCAGGTAAAGGACCCTGAAGGGAAATTTATATGGAAGTTCAATATCCGCCTAGTTCAGGTTTCTTCCCCACCCCCATCCCTCACCGCCTCAGGATTCTTTTCTTTTCCTCCCACTTCAATTGTTCCTTGTTCCTGCCCTAAATGCAGTGCTCTTTACCAGGATTAAACTTCCAGAGGTCATGGAAGTGCCGGTTCAGCCTTGCATTATAGCCACCAAAGATGTACAGCTCCCCATTGTAGCCAACTGGAAGGAGAGAGGAAGCGTCAAGAGTGTGAAGAGGGGCCGGGCGTGGTGGCTCACGCTTGTAATCCCAGCACTTTGGGAGGCCGAAGCGAGCGGATCACGAGGTCAGGAGATCGAGACCACGATGAAACCTCGTCTCTACTAAAAATACAAAAAATTAGCCGGGCGTGGTGGCGGGCGCCTGAAGTCCCAGCTACTCAGAGAGGCTGAGGCAGGAGAATGGCGTGAACCCGGGAGGCGGAGCTTGCAGTGAGCCGAGATTGCGCCACTGCACTCCAGACTCCGTCTCAAAAAAAAAAAAAAAAAGAGTGTGAAGAGGGCAGGAAGGGAACTTCACAGGGAAGTAACAAACACTCACAGGCCGAGTGGCTCCGGCGCCCCTCAGGCAGCACTGGAGTCGGGGGACAGTCCAGCCAAGCCTCAGTTCTGGTGTCAAAGACTCGAATGCGGTTGCAGTAAATCTCATTGTTGGAATGGAATGGCCCAAAGCGGTCGGCACGGCCCCCAAAGACATACATGTGACTTCCCAGCATTGTGGCTGAGTGGAAGTCCCTCCAGCGTGCAGGATTGCCCTGGGCAGAGGCAGAGAGATGGTGGAGGGGTCAGCACAAAGATTGGAAGAGGATCTGCTCTGACTGAACTTCCTATCATTTCTTCAATGGAGGGTGGGGATTTGGGAGAAAAAAGAAAGAGCAGACCTTTGTAGAGATAAGAGTCCACGTCATGGTGCTGGTATCTAGCTTGTGAATGTCATTGGAAAAGCAATCCGCCTGAGTAGGAAGAGAAAAGGAGGAAGAAAAGAGGGAGCCAACAGTCACTCTGACCCTCCATCCCTCCCCTCAAAACCTGCAAACAAGCCAAAGCCTCCCATTTCACCATCCTAAATTGCCCTTCCCCTCTTTCTCAGTCCCACCCTAAACCTCTTAGTTTATTCCCAGACCTACCTGCTGCTCGTAGCCCCCGAAAATGTACATGATCTTGCCTAGGACACAGGCTGAATGTCCATCCCGGGCCCCAGGAACTGTCCCTGACACTCGGGGTGTGAACCACTTGTGAGTATCTGAAGGAGATGAGAAAATGGCTCAACTAAGCACCCTCTATGACAGTCCCTCCTGAGCTCTGGAGTACTCTACTCCCCAAGACCCCCAACCCAAACCTTTCTCAGGCAACTGAGGCAACATCTGGAAGGACATAACCTCTCTGAGATCCATACTCACTGACGTCAAAGGCATAGAGCACATTGCAGGCCCCTTCAGTGTCATTCCGTCCGCCCCAAAGGAGGACTGTGTCGTCGATGAGAACGGTTGAGTGTCCATAGCGCATGTAGGGTACCACAGGAGCTTGCCCACGGATGGCAGACTTCACCGGGGGCAGCTTTGTCCAACGCAAGGACACTGTGGGCACAGCTCTGCTCAGCCCTGGGAACCTCCCTCCAGGCTGTCCACTTTTCCCAAACCAGATGTTTGTCCCCAGTCCCCTTGGTCCCAGAGACCACAGCCAAACCTCATCAGCAGCCCGTTCCCACCCTGATGTGGGGACCCAGGGACAGCCTCAGCATTGGCTTACCTGCATTGAAAATGTGCACATCTATCTGACGCAGTGTCTCATAGTCTTCACCAGAGCAGTAACCCCCGAAGGAGTATACCCGATGCCCGACAGCCACTGCAGCATGGTTCACCCTGCGGGGCCCGCCCTCCAGGTGCACTGTCCACCGTAACATCCCCTGGGCCACTGGTTACAGCAACATGCCCCCCCGGCACGGCCTGCTGCCTCTGCTATCTGCACACAAATTGGGGCCACGGGATCCTCAGGCGAGGCTTCTGCCCAGCTCACTGTGACTCTGCCCAGAACCAGCCTTTGCCTCCAAGTGTCACCCTGGGGGCCCTCCCACACTACCCCTCCACAGGGACACTAGTCACAGCTCAGGTGGCTGGCCCTGCCCCAAGGGAGCTGCCGAGGTCAGAGAACTAGCCTGGGCCCAGTGTTCTCCAACAGTGAAGGGTGGGGCTGCCCCCACCTGATTGCCAGCTCAGAATCTGCTGATCATGGTCACAACCTACTCATGGAGGCTCCACTCTGTCCCTGGCTTGGCACAAACTTGAAGCCCCCTTCCCAAACGGTATATTCTCTTGTCTCTGCTCTGCTTACTGCCACCTCTCTAAGAATCTGTGTTCTTTAAGGTGGGGAAAGGGATCTCAAAATACTCACAGCTATTAATAGCCCAGCCAGCCTCAGACAGTCCATTGAAAGCTGGCATGAGTGCCTCAAAGCAGAAAAGCTTTCAGGCTTTTAGAGTGGAACAATCCCCCTACCCAAGACAGGGCGGGACTGATCCAGGACAGGGACCTCCATGTTACCACGGTTGGTTAGCCCCTCACAGGGAGCTCCTGTCAAGCTGAGTTGTTGTCACTGGGGTCACCCAGGGCCCCCCACAGGCACAAGGAGTTCCTTTGACAGCTGTGCCTGGTATGCTGCCAGGACTTAAGCCAGAAAGGTATGTGTATGCTTAGGCTTGGGGGATGGGGATAGAAAGAGAGGTTTTCTCTTCCTGCCACTTCCCCATCCCTGCTACTGTGGTAGAGAACAAGCCATTTGCAGTAGAAAAGAGAGAACAAGCTCTTCCATGACTTAGGTTCCTGAAAGGCGGATAGAGGTGGGAGTGTGCAATGCAAAGGGGAAGGGGCTGGGCACGATGTCTCACGCCTGTAATCCCAGCACCTTGAGAGGCCGAGGCAGGTGGATCACGAGGTCAAGAGATGGAGACCATCCTGGCCAACATGGTGAAACCCATCTCTACTAAAGATACAAAAATTAGCTGGGCATGATGGCGCGCGCCTGTAGTCCCAGCTACTCAGGAGGCTGAGGCAGGAGAATTGCTTGAACTCAGGTGGCGGAGGTTGGAGTGAGCTGAGATTGCACCACTGCACTCCAGCCTGGCGACAGAGCGAGACTCTATCTCACAAAAAAAAAAAAAGAAAAAGAAAGGGGAAGGGAGGCAAAAAATGCCCTTGGGCAGGACAAGAGAAAGATCCAGCATGAGAGGTCATGGTCTTTTTTTTTTTTTTTTTTGAGATGAAGTCTCGCTCTTGCCCCCAGGCTGGAGTGCAATGGCGCAATCTCGGCTCGCTGCAAACTCCGCCTCCTGGGTTCAAGCGATTCTCCTGCCTCAGCCTCCCAAGTAGCTGGGATTACAGGCGCCTGCCACCACACCCAGCTAATTTTTGTATTTTTAGTAGAGATGGGGTTTCACCATGTTGGCCAGGCTGGTCTCAAACTCCTGACCTGAGGTGATCCGCCCTCCTCGGCCTCCCGAAGTGCTGTGATTACAGGCGTGAGCCACCGCGCCCGGCTAGTCATGGTCTCTTAAACACAACCTGTCAACCTAGTGGCACGTACACCTGGGTACATCTGAGGGTTTTTTCAGGCAAATCCTTGCAACTGACAATGCTTTTGCTGGCAGGCATCTCCTAAGTTTGGGTGGATCGTCATCTGCTCCCTGTTTAAGAAGCCCTGGCAGAGGAAAGAGCCAGGCAAAACCTCAGGAACAAAAACAGCTCAAATAAGGGAGGCCCCTTGCAGGAAAGAGACATGGCTTTCAGCTGGCTTGCTAGTCCCACCCACCTAACCTCCCCCAACTCCACACCCTAAGCTTTAAATAGCCATGGGGCCCATCCTGAAATAGCCCCAGCAGGAAGCTACTCTCACTTCATAACTCCCTCTCTCCAAAATATCTTGGGTCTGGGCTTGTGGAGACTGTTAGGAGGTCGATGGGCTTAAGAATGGAAGTCTTCCATCCTCCCTTATATCCTCTATTCTTCTCTTCACATATGTCAAGGTAAACTATGCACAGGAGAGGAGATAAGCAATTCCAGCCAAAGGTGGAGAAAAAAAAATTTAGTTTCTCTGCCATATAAACAACTCAAATTCAAGGAGAACAAGCCTCCAGGCTCTCAGGGGCTCCTCTTATCCCTGGGTCTCCCCAGTCCTCCATCACCACCAAGCATTTTCAAACTTCTTCTATTCCCTTAATGTATCTACCCGCCTGGTCTCTTGCATTTTTTATTCCCCATTTCTCGCCCTTCTTGATCTCGTGAGAGCTTTGCAGTTTTCTCATTTTTCCTTCTCCTACCATTCCAAGCTCCACCCAACAGCCCTCCATTTTCCCACCTCCACTAAGGAAAGAAAAATTAGCATGCACTGACCACGGATACCCCTCCCTGCATAAGACTCTATCCCTGTCTTCTTCCAGACATTCCGGCCTCCCCTAGCCCACCACGCCAGACACCCCTCCCCTTCCATTATGCTCAGCTTCCCTGTTTTCATGGCCCAGTCTTCCTTCCCATTTCCTTCATTGCTTCCTCCAGACACCAGGTCTCTCCTACCCATCTCCTCGCCATCCTCCCCTAGCCCTGCTTTCCCCATTAACACTCTCCTTTCCCATCATCCCCCTAGCTCCCTCCCCACCCCCACCTCATCACTCTCAGGCCCCTCCCTCGTCACTCCAGCTCTAGACAGCACGTCCTCAGCCCCCTAATTCTTCCTTGCCCTTCCACCCATCCCAGGCTACCTGCCAGGCCGAGCCGGGGCGGGGCCGCGGGTCCTCGCGCTGCCTGCAGCCTAGAACCCGTCGCGCGCCAACCGACGCCTTAGTCCCCAACGAGATAAACACAGCCAAGCTCGGTTCTTCCGGCGGGCAGCTGTGCGCGCACGCGCAGTCGTAGCTAAGTGCCCGAGGCATTCCGGGACTTGTAGTCCACACGGTTCCTGAGTGACGAGAGGGCTGAGGAGTGGGCAGGGGCGTAGGAGAGATTCTGCGCATGTGCAAATATGTGTCAAGACCGAGGAGGCCACTGGGTAATGCAGTCCTTTGTTTTCTAGGCTGGGAATGACGGAGGCGGGGCAAGGGGCGGACTCCTTGTCTTCGTTAGCGTCAATCATGGACATGGGGCGGGGCTGGAGGACTAGGCGCCTCTGCACGTCCTGCCCCGCCGGAAGTGGAGGCCAAGGGCTTTGAGCTGGTGAGGCGCGCGGAAACACCGGCGCCGGGATTCGGATGGGGGCGGGGGCGGACGCCGCAGCTGGGGCCATTTGAGGGGAGACCATGGGGCCTGAAGGGCATCTGTCAGGCGGTACAGAGGGGGTCCTCTAGGAGAGGGGAGAAGGGGGCGGGTACGCCGCCCTGTTTAGGGGAGTCTGATGACCCAGAGTTCCCAAGTCGCGGGGGAGGCGTGGCGGGGGGAGCCGGGGTTCTGGAAGGGGTGTCTTTTAGGAGGTGGCAGGGCCTCCGATTGGGCGTTTAATTAGGAAGTGGCGGAGCAAGGCGGTGGGGCCTGGTTCAAGATAAGAGCCCCGACTTAAGAGGGGGAGGAACGAGAGGCTGCAAGCGGGGCGGAGGGGTGGAGGATGCAGGAGCCTCGGGGAGGAGCTGGTTTTTTGCGCGCAGGAGACTACAAAGAGATGATGAGAGGATGAAGATGGGCCTGGTTTCATCCGATCCCTGTCCTACCGCCTCCCTGTTCTTGCAGCCCCTGCCCGGATGGCAACAGTAGTTCTAGGAGGAGACACCATGGGCCCTGAGCGTATCTTCCCCAATCAGACTGAGGAAGTGGGACCACATCAGGGCCCTTCAGAAGGCACTGGGGATTGGAGCAGTGAGGAGCCTGAGGAAGAGCAGGAGGAAACGGGGTCAGGCCCAGCTGGCTACTCCTACCAGCCCCTGAACCAAGATCCTGAACAAGAGGAGGTGGAACTGGCACCAGTGGGGGATGGAGATGTAGTTGCTGACATCCAGGATCGAATCCAGGTAAGGAGGAGGAGGGATGGTTCCTGAACAGGTGAAGCTGGGCTCCCTGAAAGCCTAGACCCAAACGGTCTTCTCTGGCTCTGCAGGCCCTGGGGCTTCATTTGCCAGACCCACCATTAGAGAGTGAAGATGAAGATGAGGAGGGAGCTACAGCATTGAACAACCACAGCTCTATTCCCATGGACCCAGGTAAAAGATCATTCTTTCATTCTGGAATAATTACTAAGGAAATGAACTGGCATGAGTCAGTAGAAGGAAGTTTCAGAGGAAGACCCTATCCTAAAAAGATAGTTTGTAAACTAAGATTTTGTAGACTTCAGAGTCCAAGTGAAATGCTCTTCTGCTAGCTTTGGGGATGGGCAGGCTTGCCTTAAAGTAACAAGGTGGATTTGGTGACCCTACCAGCCCAAGGGCTCTGGGTTGATTCAGGGATTGGGGAGGGGAGCTGGTCCCATTATTTCTGTGCCTGACTGGCCTCTGGCTCTGATTTCAGAACATGTAGAGCTGGTGAAGAGGACGATGGCTGGAGTAAGCCTGCCTGCGCCAGGGGTTCCTGCCTGGGCTCGGGACATATCGGATGCCCAGTGGGAAGATGTGGTACAGAAAGCCCTCCAAGCCTGGCAGGCATCCCCTGCCTGGAAGTGACCACAGTGAGAGCTGCCTTATCTTCCTACATTCCAGGCCAGAACCAGCACAGGACTGAACACATCCCTGGTTGTAATGTCCATTTCCATCTTCCCCATCTCCCTTTCCACATCAAGGCACATCAGACTTCTCAGAGACCCACTTTATTCAGTTCTGTACATATGGGGACGTCGGTCCAAGCCCAACCCACCTTAGCATGTATCACTCTGTGGAGAATAAAGCACCCTATGTACACAGCCAAAAGCCACACTGCCTGCGCCCGTGGAACCTGGGTCCAGCCCTCCTCAGCCCCTGGCCCCTCCAAAGTACCTACAAGGGACAAGAGAAGGCCTGCCCAGCATAGCACAAACAAGGAAATAAATAGGTGTTGACAGGAGCCATGCTTGGGGCACTGCTCACTGCTTCCTTCTTTCTAGTTTTGGGAACCAACAGCACAGCAAAGCAGTCAGCCCCAGGGTGGTCCCTTCCATGTCTGTGACCCCAGGGCTGCTGCTCACCAAAGACAGGGCATGGGGTAGGGTGTTCATCCCTCCCCGGCCCCACTTGGTCCATCTGGGCCCTATATTCATCAGTTATTGTCCACAGCCTATACTTTTCTCCTTTTGACCTCCCTTGGTCAGGCATGGGGTAAGAAGAAATAATACAACCCTATCTGCCAGCACACGGCTGGGGCTGGGGGGCCTATTTGTGCTGCAGGGGGGTTGGCTTCCCTCCAGCTACTCCAGGGGCCAATGGGGCTTGACATAACTTTGGTGAGAATAATCTCCTGCTGTTCCCTACATGCCTCTGCAGGGGAGAGAGAGGAGGGGAGATACCTGGTGTTCAAATGAGGATGAAGGGAAGAATAGAGGAGCATATGTATTCCTGTGTGTACTTCTCAGAGCAGCCTCAGGTAGCTGTGGGTGAGAAGCAGGTAGGGGACAGGCATCCCCAGGTTGTCTGAGCACTAAGCATCTTAGTGCTCAGCCTGTACTAGCCACAGGGAGGCATGAACACCTTTTGGGGAGAAGAGGGACCACTCTGTGGGTGTCCCTGCTTCAAGTGCCCACATCCCCCTCCCTTGAGTAGCTAGAGAGGCGCTGCCTTCCCCCAAGTCAGCCAGTAGGGAGCAGAGTGTGGAGGGCCAGGGCAGTGTCCCAGGGCTGTGTGGGCTGTGGCCCTGTGGTAGGAATGTGAGGGGTCAGAGAGCCTCCTGGCTGGCAGTTAGGAACTCTTCCGCCCGCTTGTGCGCCTCCAGTGCCTTGATGGTGTACACGTCCTGGGGCAGCTCCGACTTCCTCCTCAGCAGCACTTTCTCCTTCTTGATGTCTTTTAGCATCTGTGTGTGAATAGGGACAAGGTGAGGAACGGTGACCAATTCCCAGTGAATTCTATTGTTCCGTCCCCTTATTCTTTGGCTCTGCTGTTTCCGTCTCCTCTCCCTTCCAGAGCTATTATTTCTGCTCCATCCCCCTACATTGCCCTCCCACCTGAACAGCCTCAGTCTCCACAGTCCTCTTCAGAAGCTGGATGTCCTCAGCTGTGGGGGTCTCTGTCTCCATCGAGTACACAGGGGGCAGTGGTGGAGGGGCTCGGAACATGGGATACTGAGTGAGGAGACATGGACAAGTGGTGAGAGGCACTTCAGAGGCTTGGGGGCCTGTGTGCTCCATATTCCTCCCCCAACAAACTCTCCCCCGGCTCAAGATGGGCTGGCCCCTCAGTTCACAACAGTGGCAGGAAAACCTCACCTGGGGGTTGAGCCGGGCCAGCTCCTCGATCTTTTGCCACATCTCTTCCCTTTCCTTCATTCGGAACCGGCCCCTGAGGAGCAAAAGTAGGATTGGGGTTGGGCTTGAGAGAAACACAGTGAGCTGGTGGTAGAAGATGAAAGTCTCCTGGGGAGAGAGATACTCACTTCTGCTTCTCTGCCTTGTATTGTTGTGTGCAGTCATCAAACAGCTTCTGATTCATTTCCATAAACAGCTTCAGGGCATTGTAGATCAGTCCATGGATTGTCCTGCCACCAAGAAGAAAGATGAGGTGTAGGAGGCCAGAGGCTGCCCTTAGCGTGAGGAACCCAATTTGTTCTCTTGCAGGGGTATCTCTGCTAAGAGCTTTGTCATTTACTACTTCCCAGTTCACAAACCTCTGTGCAGTATCAGAAGAGAGCTCTGGCCAAATCACCTGGTTTGAGACTGGCATTTCATGGTTTTCACAAATACCGGTCCACCTGTCCATCCTTCCCTCACCCCATGCTCCAAGGTCTGCCTACCTCCCATCCTTTCCCACTCTCCAACCTACACTAATGGCCTCCCAGCAGCATGATGGGCATGTAGATGCAGCATGACAGACTGCATCTACACCACAATGTGCTTGCTTGTAGCAGAAAAGTCTTTTCAAAACCCTGAGTTTTTTTTTTTTTTTTTAAGATGGAGTCTCACTCTGTTACCCAGGCTGGAGTGCAGTGGCATGATCTCGGCTCACTGCAACCTCCACCTCCCAAGTTCAAGTGATTCTCCTGCCTCAGCCTCCCAAGTAGCTGGGACTACAGGCATCCGCCACTACACCCGGCTAATTTTTGTATTTTTAGTAGAGATGGGGGTTTCACTGTGTTGGGCAGGCTGGTCTCAAACTCCTGATCTCATGATCCACCCACCTCGCCAGCCTCCCAAAGTGCTAGGATTACAGGTGTGAGCCACCATGCCCGGCCTAAAACCCTGGGATTGTTTACACATACTCTCAAAAAAGGTCACATCAGCTTCTCACTGCATAGAATTACATCTCCAAAGCTGTGATAGGACCTGTAGAATAGGTGAACCCAAGGAGTGGTGTAACAGGCCGCTGCCCTGCTGTTGGTATCACAGAGATCTTGCACACGGGCATCTTTTTGCTCCAGTCAGCCCCTCAAGGTCCTATCAACACCCAGCCCCACTTGCTGGGTGACTAGGTGAGACCTCTGGCTCTTTAGTTCTTCCATACCCTCAAAGTTTCCCAAACTGGATCCCCACCCCAGCGCCTTACTTGTTCCAGTGGCTCTTGGAGTTCCTGTAGAGTGCAGGGAACATGATGGGGAGGACTCGGGCAGCATTGTCACTTATCAGGCTCATGATGTACTCATTGTTCCAGTAATAGAGAGCACGCTCTGCCACCTGGTGGGGAGAGGCAGACTCGGTGGGTGCTGCTCATTTCACTCAAGACCTTCTCAGTTTCTGGCAGGGGCTGGGATATGCTGGGTTGGAGTCTCACCTGGAAATGGGGGCTAGAGACACACTTGGCCAGCTGGCGGAAGAGGGGTTCCATCACTTTGCTGAACTCGGAAGGTTCAATGACGTCCAGAATCTCCTCCAGCTCATTCAAGAACATCACCTCCTTGGGGCTGTGGGTCTTGGGCCAAAACTTGAGAAGTCCCACAATTACCTGGGAGACAAGGAGGGCATGGGGATGAAAATTCTTTGCACCTGCCTAGGTCACCAGGAAGTTTTCCTACCCGTTCTCTCCCCCACCCTGGTGGGCATAGTTTGGGTGATCTCAGCCAACTACCCATTTCTTTGCCTTAGATCTGTTTCCTAGGTGTATATAGGTTTCGCTTTCCCTTCAGAGAGGAAACCATGTTACTGGTCAGGTCACAGCCCTCCTGAGCTCCCCCTTATGGCACCCCCAGTAGGTACAGACTGGCAAGTGATGCTGATGACAGTAAGAGGTGGACCTTGGGACCTGGAAGGGGAATTACCGGCTCAGTCAGACTGCTCTCCTTCTCCAGGAATTGTACCACACAGTATGCCAGCTGCAAAAGCGTGAGGTAGAAGGGAGGTGAGGTGTAGGTCCTAGAAGTTCTCAGAGAAGTCAGTGATAGAAACAAGATCCCAGAAGGGGGAGATGGAGGGAAGGAATTATCCCACCTGCTCCCTATGCTTCCCCTATCCCAGCTGGAACACTTTCCTGCCGGCTCTTTTCTCTGCTGCCTGAGTTGGACATTATCAGGAGGAAGGCAGCTCACCTGAGGGTGGTAGACACTCAGGGACTTGACCTTGTGAAGGGGAAGCAGGACACGGATGAGGAACATCTTGTGCTCTTCTTTAAGGGGCAGGGCAAAGCCATTGATGATGCTAGGAATTAAAGGACATTTGTTAGGACCAGAGGGTCAGATCCAAGTTCAGTGCACCAATCCTACCAACCTTTTTCAGGCATCTGTGCCCCCACCCAGCTTCTTACCTCCCCAGGATCTCCAGGAGCTCAGCAATCCCGTTGTGATGCTCCGTCTCATAGATGAACCTGAGGGAAGAAAAATGGCTCTCTTGACAACCTCTGATGTCTCTCCAGCATTCTATACAGTCCCCCCACCTCCCTGCTCCCACCCCACCTCAGTAGCAGAATGCTTTGCTCCTAAGCCTGGGCTCCTGGCCTCACCTGTAGAAGATGTGGTTGATCTGCCTACGGATATAAGCCCGGAGCCCCAAAAACTTGCCATAGATGCGATGCAAAATGGTCTTGAGGAAGTCCCGCTCTCGAGGATCCTCACTGTCAAATAGGTCTAGGAGCTGGGGGCACAAGGGAGGGAAAGCAGCCAGTGAGGCAGCAGCCGGGGAAGGCAGTGGCCAGGGTGACATAGGTCCTGCCAGGGGAAATGCAGAGGTCCCCTGGAGTGGGGGCCAACAAGTCTTAGAAAGCAGAGTGATTCTATTGTATTGCTGATACTATTGTATTTGTACAGAGACTTCCAAAGCGATGCCTCAGTATTGACCAGAGAGAGGTACTCTGTTGCTTTTTTGTTTCCTACCATTATGTTGTTAGTTTCTTGAGGCCAGAGTAGGGTTTTTGTTTTGTTTTGTTTTTTACCCTTTATAGCCTCCTCGTACCAGACATGGATGAAACCCAATATATTCAGCTTAAGGGGAAAGAGCCGCTGGGACACAGATGAAGGGGGCATGGAATGGAAAGAGAGAGGGCAAGGACAGGAACTCGGGGACTCACAGCAAGTACAAACTTCTGGTCGATGTACTTCTTGGCTATGTTTGGCTGGAAATCAGGAGACTCAAGGAAACGTAAGAAGAACTCATACACGAGCTATAGGGAAAAAGGCACGCCACTGAGGGGATGTTCCCACGGACTTGCAGGCCTCCAAGTGCCCCACTCCCTGCAGCCACGGCCAATCTGCCCCCTTGTCCTGGTACCTGGAGATGTGGCCAAGCAGCTTCCAGGGTGGGCTCATCTTCCTCTGGGTCAAACTCAGCCCCTGTGGGATTCGATGAAGGTGGCAGCGTCCGGAAGAGGTTCACTGAAAACTGAGGGGTAGGGCCAGTTAGAGCTCCACCTGGGCTTCTCCAGAGACCCTCACCAGTCCCCCGTGTCCTTTCCCTGTGCCCACCATGGTGACAGCCTCAGGGTAAATGGCCTCGGTGACAACATCACGGCTATGGGTGATGTACTCCACCATCTCGTTGAGTCCGGCCCGCTTCACCTCCTTGAATTTGAGGTCACTGAGTGGGTCTGACACGAAGTCAAAGAGGACACAGCACTGGCGTAGCTTCTGGATAAACAGCTCCTCCCGCTCCTGGGTTGGTGAATCTGTGGGGGCCCCAGCAGTCAGGTTCTCCTCTGTAGTCCTTCACTGCGATGCCCTGCTTGCCTTCAAGGGCTTTCCCTTACCCCACCCTGCCACCATCCTGCTCCCTGGCACCCCCTTCCCGCATTCTCTGGAACTCCCTTCCCCCCAAAACTTCCATTCCACCAACTCCCGATGCCCCCTAGACCTGGTAAAACAGCCCCTGTGACCAACTGCCAAGTACCTTTCAGGGCAGGAAGCTTCTGCAGCTCCCGATTCTTGCTGAGGTTGAAGCGGGAGGAGCTTTGCCGTCGCTCCTTCTTGACAATCTGGGGCCCCCCTGAGTACTTGATTTTGCTGAGCTGCGTGGGGGGCGGCGTGCTATTGCTGGGACGCTTGTTGGACGATGGTGGCTGAGACTGGGCTTGGGGCTGGGGCTGGGGCTGGGGCTGCGGCTGGGCCTGGAACAAGTCACCTGTTGAAATCCACTTCCCAAGATATGCCTCCCATCCTGGGCCTAGCCATCCCCAAGTCTGTTTATGCCTGCACAGGCCTGGGCAGTGAGCAGCTGTCTCCTGCCCGGAAGGAGCTAAGGCCAGGGTTACAGAGTTACCTGTGCTGTAGCCCTGGCAGGGAGCAGTCAAGAAGTCACATCTCCCAAAGAGACGCCCACTGCCTGTGCATCAGGAGCCTTCAAAACGTTCATTCCAGTTCATGAACAGGTAAAGCTAATTGATGGATTGATGGTGACAGAAGTCAAAAAAGTGAGTATGTTGCCAGGGGAAATGGGGTGGGTATTGCTAAGAAGACACATGAGGAGCCTTCTGAGTAATGTAAACATCCTGCATCTTGACTGGACCTGCAAGGTGGTGCATGGCAGATACATACCTAAAATTTATTGAGCAGTACACTTAAGATCCTTTACTGAATGTGTGACAGTCTTCAATCAAAAGGTAAAAGAGGCTGGGCGCGGTGGCTCACACTTGTAATCCCAGCACTTTGGGAGGCCGAGGGGGGCAGATCACCTGAGGTCAAGAGTTCAAGACCAGCCTGGCCAACATGGTGAAACCCCATCTCTACTAAAAATACAAAAATTAGCCAGGCGTGGTGGCAGGCGCCTGTAATCCCAGCTACTTGGGAGGCTAAGGCAGGAGAATCGCTTGAACCCGGGAGGTGGAGGTTGCAGTGAGCCGAGATCACACCATTGCACTCCAGCCTGGGGGACAAGAGCGAGACTTTGTCTCAAAAAAAAAAAAAGGTAAAAGAAAGGCCAGGCACAGTGGCTCATGCCTGTAATCCCAACACTTTGGGAAGCCAAAGCAGGAGGATTACTTGAAGCCAGAAGTTTGAAACCAGCCTGAGCAACATAGCAAGACCATCTCTACGAAAAAATTTTTTTAATTAGCCAGGTATGGTGGCACATGCCTGCAGTTCCAGCTACTCAGGAAGCTTACTGGAGTTCCAGTTACTCAAGGTTGGAGGATCCCTTGTGCCCAGGAGTTCAAGTCTGCCGTGAGCTATGATCACACCAACTGCACTCCAGCCTGAACAAAATAAAAATTTTCAAATTTAAAAAGGTAAAAGAAAGAAATTCATTCCCATGTCTTAGTACTTTACTAGAAATTTAGCTTAATAAAAATCCTAAATTTTTTTTAAAAAAAGCTTTGGAGGAGGCAGAGGTAGCCAGGCAAAAAGAAAAAAAAAAAAAAAAAGCTTTGTGCACAAATACTTTTAACAACCTCATTTATAACAGAAAATGAATAAATGGAATATCAGGAGTTAATATTATGTTTATGAAAACTATGGGCCAGGTGCAGTGGCTCATGCCTGTAATCCCAGCACTTTGGCCAAGGTGGGTGTATCACCTGAGGTCAGGAGTTCCAGACCAGCTAGCCAACAAGGTGAAACCCCATCTCTTACTAGAAATACAAAATTAGCCGGGTGTGGTGGCGGATGCCTGTAATCTCAGCTACTCGGGAGGCTGAGGCAGGAGAATTCCTTGAACCTAGGGGGTGGAGGTTGCAGTGAACCAAGATTGCGCCATTGCACTCCAACCTGGATGACAGAGTGAGACTCTGCCTCAAAAAAAAAAAAGAAAAGAAAAGAAAAAAGAAAACTATGTAATACATAGTTTAGTTGTAAAAAATACTTTCATGTTCATAGTAATTTGCCCAAAATGGTGGTATTTTTGGAGGAAGGGAAATGTCTGCAGAAAGGCATAAGAATGATGAGGACTTATTTTCCATGGTAGAAAGTCAATAGATAACATCTAAATCTCAAAAAAAAAAAAAAAAGTAGGAAAAGAATCTAATGTGAAAATCTAAAGGAATCTAATGAGGAAAGAGCTAAGAGTTGCATTCCAACCCCAATAGTAGTAATATCTGAACAATGTATGTGTTATCATACTGATGAAATTTTGAAATAAAACAGAAGGCCTAAAACTACATAATGACAGAAAATTGCTTCCTATGCTAAGTTAAATAATGATAGTACAAGGCCAGGTGCGGTGGCTCACGCCTGTAATCCCAACACTTTGGGAGGCCAAGGCAGGTGGATTGCCTGACCTCAGGAGTTTGAGACCAGCCTGGACAACACAGTGAAACCCTGTCTCTACTAAAATACAAAAAATTAGCCGGGCATGGTGGTGGGTGCCTGTAGTCCCAGCTACTTGGGAGGCTGAGGCAAGAGAATTGCTTGAACCCAGCAGGCGGACGTTGCAGTGAGCTGAGCTCATGCCACTGCACTCCAGCTCCAGCCTGGGCGAAACAGCGAGACTCCGTCTTCAAAAAGTAAATACATAGGCCGGGCGCGGTGGCTCACGCCTGTAATCCCAACACTTTGGGAGGCCGAGGCGGGCAGATCACGAGGTCAGGAGATCGAGACCATCCACCCCGTCTCTACTAAAAATACAAAAAATTAGTCGGGCGTGGTGGCGGGCACCTGTAGTCCCAGCTACTTGGGAGGCTGAGGCAGGAGAACAGCGTGAACCCAGGAGGCAGAGCTTGCAGTGAGCCGAGATCGCGCCACTGCATTCCAGCCTGGGAGACAGCGAGACTCCATCTCAAAAAAATAAAATAAATATATACATACATACATACATACATAAAAAAAATAAATACAGTACAAAACTAGATACACAAAATGAGCTCACTCACATTAAAACACAGGCACAGAACCAAAAACGAGGTTCAGGAAAGGTAAGAACGAGCCCAAGTCCACCACTGTGTTAATGACTATCTCCTGTAGTAGAATGAGATTACTTCTGCATTTCTAAATTTTCTACAGGCTGACACTGCTTTTTTTCTGCCTTACTTCCATTATGTAGTATGATACTGCTTTTATAATGGGAGAAATGCAGCTAATTTTTAAAATTAAAATTATCCCTTTTTATTTTATTTATTTATTTATTTTTGAGATGGAGTCTCGCTCTGTCATCCAGGCTGGAGTGCAGTGGCAGAATGTTGGTTCACTGCAACCTGTGCCTCCCAGGTTCAAGTGATTCTCCTGCCTCAGCCTCCCGAGTATCTGGAATTACAGGCACCCGCCACCATGCCAGCTACTTTTTGTATTTTTTGTAGAGATGGGGTTTCTCCATGTTGGCCAGGCTGGTCTTGAACTCCTGACCTCAATTAATCCACCTGCCTTGGCCTCCCAAAGTGTTAGGATTACAGGTGTGAGCCACCATGCCCAGCCTAAAAGCTATCCCTTTTTAAAGGTATAGCTCCCAGACACGGTGTTACAGCCCCATGAAGTCCATTTTCAGAAGGCAGCCCCCTGTTGGGAGAGGAAAGAAGCTAAACCACAGGACAGCCCTTGCCCCCCAACCACAGACTACAACAGGACCAGGCAGAGGCCATGTCCAGCTGGGTACCCTGACCACAGGGAAAGGGAAAGGTGACCTCTTGGCCTCATACCTGCCATCCCCTGCTCCTCTCCAGCTCCCCTCCCAAACTCTTACTCCTTACCATAATAATAGAACTTGAAATCCTCTGGGATGGGGGAGGGGAGGAAGACAGAAATGTTATTAATTGTATCCTCTGAATTTTTTATAAAAACGATGTGGACTTGTCACCTATCTAGGGATGAGAGAACAGGAGAGGAACACCGGGTCTAGCCTGTGGGTCCTGTGTGTTAGGCATGGCAAGGCATCTGGAGTCTGGGGTCTCCCTTTCTACATATGGCAGATGAGTCACACCTTGGGGTGGGGGAAGTGGTACTAAGAGAAAAGCAGGTTGGGGGCCAGCACTTGGTGTGTATCCAGACACTCCTCTGCCTTGGACCTCCATTTCCCTGCCTTAAGAACAACTAGGCCAGGCGGCCGGGCACGGTGGCTCAAGCCTGTAATCCTAGCACTTTGGGAGGCCGAGGCGGGTGGATCACGAGGTCAGGAGATCGAGACCATCCTGGCTAACACGGTGAAACCCCGTCTCTACTAAATATACAAAAAATTAGCCGGGCGTTGTGGCGGGCGCCTGTAGTCCCAGATATTTGGGAGGCTGAGGCAGGAGAATGGCATGAACCCAGGGGGCGGAGCTTGCAGTGAGCAGAGATCCCACCATTGCACTCCAGCCTGGGGGACAGAGCGAGACTCCGTCTCAAAAAAAAAAAAAAAAAAAAAGAAAAAGAATGAGAACAACTAGGCCAGGCACAGTGGCTCACGCCTGTAATCCCAACACTTGGAGAGGCAGAGGCGGGCAGATCACGAGGTCAGGAGTTTGAGAGCAGCCTGGCCAACATGGTGAAACCCTGTCTCTACTAAAGATACAAAAAATTAGCTGGGCGTGGTGACACGTGCCTGTAATCTCAGCTGCTTGGGAGGCTGGGGCAGGAGAATCGCTTGAACTCAGGAGGCAGAGGCTGCAGTGAGCTGAGATCACGCCATTGCCCCAGCCTGGGTGACAGGGGGAGACTCCGAATCAAAAAAATACAAATAAATAAAAAAAGAACAACCAAACCCTTATCTGTGGAGCTTGGTGCTCAATAACACCTTGGGCCAGACTGCCTGCCTGGGTTCAATCCTGGCTCACCACTTATTAGCTGAGTAATATCCAGAAAGTCTGCGCCTCAGTTTTCTCATCTATAAAATGGGATAACAACCATACCTACCTTATAGCGCTATTGTAAGGATAGAGATGAACAGTTCTTCGCACTAAGGAAGCATTTTTTTTTTTTTTTTTTTTTTTTTGAGACAGAGTCTGGCTCTGTTACCCAGCTGGAGTGCAGTGGCGCAATTTCGGCTCACTGCAACCTCCACCTCCCGGGTTCAAGCAATTCTCCTGCATCAGCCTCCAGAGTAGCTGGGATTACAGGTGCACGCCACCACGCCCGGCTAATATTTTTCGTATTTTTAGTAGAGATGGAGTTTCACCATGTTAGCCAGGCTGATCTGGATCTCCTGACCTCATGATCCGCCCACCTCGGCCTCCCAAAGTGCTGGGATTACAGGTGTGAGCCACCGTGCCCGCCCTAAAGAAGCATTTTATAAGAGGTACCACCACTACTATTACTATTATTTCCCATACCCAGATTTTAGGAATGCAGCCTAGAATTTCCTTCCTATGCTAGCACAACTCAAAGGTTCCGTTGAGTCCATTATCCTCGTTTAAAAATGGGGGACCCTGGCCGGGCACGGTGGCTCATGCCTGCAATCCCAGCACTTTGGGAGGCCGAGGCAGGTGGATCACCTGAGATTGGGAGTTCAAGACCAGCCTGACCAACATGGAGAAACCCCAACTCAACTAAAAATACAAAGTTAGCCGGGCAAGGTGGCGCATGCCCGTAATCCCAGCTACTCGGGAGGCTGAGGCAGGAGAATTGCTTGATCTTGGCGGTGAGCCAAGATCACGCCATTGCACTCCACCCTGGGTAACAAGAGTGAAACTCTGTCTCAAAAAAGAAAAAGAAAAGAAAGAAAATGGGGGACCTAGGAAATCACTGCATCTTCTAAGACTCAGTTTAAGTCCCACCTTCTTCCAAAAAGTCTTCTCAGATCTTTCCAGCCCTTGGGTGTCACCCCCTCTTTTTGATACCATTTGTCTCTTCCATTGGTTCTGTGACTGCTCACCCTCTAGTGACACCTCTTAGTCTCTTCATGTGTCATTCTCCAAACTAGATAGCAAGTCCTTTGAAAGCCAGGACCCTGTTTGTACCCCTCTGGGTACCCCCAGCACTAACACCTAATAGGAATTCAATGAAGGTTTGGTTGGTTGGTTGACCAGGAGCCAAAGCTCTCAGTTCCTGCCCAGGCTCCTCCCCACAGGCTCTTCCTCTCCTGCCCCAACTCAGGAATCCTCAGAACAGGGTGCTATACAGCATTAGGAGCAGAGTCTGGAAGGAGAAACATCAGTGATACTAGGGGGAGGGGCTCAGTGCCAACTGGACAACAAGACTCCATCCTTTCAGGTAAGATGCAGACACCCTGTACTTCCAGAAACCTCACACTGAGGAGGCAGCCAGAGAGAGGCATTCTTCCCAGAAAGGGAAAAGGAAGGCCTCAATGTTTTCTGCTAACAAGAAGGTAGCCAGGCACGGTGGCTCATGCCTGTAATCCTAGCACTTTTGGAGGCCAAGGCGGGGGGATCACTTGAGGTCAGGAGTTCAAGACCAGCCTGACCAACATAGTGAAACCCTGACTCTACTAAAAATGCAAAAAAACAATTAGCTGGGTGTGGTGGTGCATGCCTGTAGCCCCAGCTACTCAGGAGGCTGAGATGGGAGAATTGCTTGAACCCGGGAGGCAGAGGATGCAGTGAGCCAAAATCACACTACTGCACTGCAGTTTGGGATACAGAGCAAGACTCTATCTCAAAAAAAAAAAAAAAAAAAAAAGAGGTAGCCAGACGCGGTGGCTCATACCTGTAATCCCAGCACTTTGGGAGGCCAAGGTGGCTAGATCAGGAGGTCAGGAGTTCGAGACTAGCCTGGCCAACATGGTGAAACCCCGTCTCTACTAAAAATACAAAAATTAGCTGGGCGTGGTGGTGGGTGCCTGTAATCCCAGCTATTCAGGAGGCTGAGGCAGGAGAATTGCTTGAACCTGGGAGGCGGAGGTTGCAGTGAGCCGAGATCACGCCACTGCACTCTAGCCTGGGCGACAGAGCAAGACTCCATCTCAAAAAAAAAAAGAGGTGGCAGGACTAGATCAGTGGTTTCCCAACCATTATTCCGGTAAGGTTTAGAGAGAACAGAGGGTTTTATGCTCCACCAATGGCCGGGCATGGTGGCTCATGCTTGCAATCCCAGCTCTTCGGGAGGCCGAGGCGGGCAGATCACCTGAGGTCAGGAGACCAGCCTGGCCAACATGGCAAAACCCTATCTCTACTGAAAATACAAAAAATTAGCCAGGCATGATGGTGGGGGCCTGTAATCCCAGCTACTCAGGAGGCTGAGGTGGGAGAATCACTTGAACCTGGGAGACAGAGGTTGCAGTGAGCCGAAATGGCGCCACTGCAGTCCAGCCTGGGCGACAGAATAAGACTCCATCTCAGAAAAAAACAAAACAAAACAAATGAAACAAAACAAAACAAAACCCACCCAAAGAGCTGATATCTAAGGTCTTTTCTATACTAGTATTGCGTTACTGAAGGCTGGAGTGGCTGGAGAGCAGCTGAGTGGGCTTAGTCTGCCCTGCCCCCTACCCCACTGAGCTGCCCTGGTTTATAAGGACCATTGGCTCCCAAGATCCAGACACAAGAAGCATCTGAGAGACAGCTGTTCCTGCCAGCAAAGCCCCTGGCTGCCAAGCCCCAATGAGGTATCCGCTGTCTATTCACCCTTCACTATATGTCAACTACTCATGGGCATTCAACCATTTCTCCTAAAAGCTCCAGCCACTAACTTTTCCATTCACCTGGGTTAGGGATAGAAGGCAAGTCAGTCCCCTGAGAAGCTTCTGCAGCCATCAAAGCAGGGGTGGACACTGACCAAAGGCAACTTGGCTAATCTGTCCTCTACTCGCTACTTTGTCCTGCCCGGTTTCACTTCTGGGACTCTTTTTTTATTTATTTATTTTGAGACAGGGTCTCACTCTGCCACCCAGGCTGGAGTGCAGTGGTGCAATCTCAGCTCACTGCAACCTCCACCTCCCAGGCTCAAAGGATTCACCTGCCTGAGCCTCCTGAGTAGCTGGGACTACAGGCGTGCACCACTAGCCCTGGCTAATTTTTGTATTTTCAGTAGAGACGGGGTTTCACCATGTTGGCCAGGCTGGTCTTGAACTCCTGACCTCAAATGATCTGCCTGCCTCAGCCTCCCAAAGTGCTGGGATTAGGGGCGTGGCCACCGCGCCTGGCCTACTTTTTTGCAGTTTTTGTAGAGACAGGATTTCACCATGTTGCCCAGGCTGATCTCAAACTCTGGAGCTCAAGCAATCCACCCGCCTCAGCCTCCCAAAGTGCTGGGATTACAAGTGTGAGCCACCATACCTGGCCCTCACTTCTGGGACTCCATAGAGGCCATCTCTTCTGCCTGAAGTACTACTACTTTCACTTCCAAACTCTCAACAGGATCCATACTCCAAGAAGCCTTCCTAGATTCAGGCCTCCAGCAATCAAGTGGCACTGTGAATTTCCACACCACACTCATACTCAGAAAATTCCAACTAAACATGCCTACTCTGAACCTATCCTGGTCCAGCCTATTCCGAACACGGCTGCCATTAATAATTTAAACCCAGGCTGGGCACAGTGGCTCATGCCTGTAATCCCAGAACTTTGGGAGGCCGAGGCGGGCAGATCACAAGATCAGGAGTTCGAGACCAGCCTGACCAACATGGTGAAACCCTGTCTTTACTAAAAATACAAAAATTAGCTGGGCATGGTGGCACGCGCCTGTATTCCCAGCTACTCAAGAGGCTGAGGCAGGAAAATTGCTTGAACCCGGGAGGCAGAGGTTGCAGTGAGCTGAGATCGCACCACTGCACTCCAGCCTGGGTGACAGAGCAAGACTCCGTCTCAAAAAAAAAAATTAAACCCAAATATTCAAATATAAATAAAGAGATAGGGGCCTGGCACGGCGGCTCATGTCTGTAATCCCAGCACTTTGGGAGGCCAAGGCAGCAGATCACTTGAGGCCAGTTCAAGACCAGCCTGGCCAATATGGCGAAACCCCATCTCTACTAAAAATACAAAAGTTGGCTGGGCATGGTGGCTCACCCCTATAATCCCAGCAGTTTGGCAGGCTGAGGTGGGCGGATCACCTGAGGTCAGGAGTTGGAGACCAGCCTAGCCAACATGGTGAAACTCTGTCTCTACTAAAAATACAAAATTAGCTTTTAGTACAAAATGTACTTTTAGTACAAACGTTAGCCGGGCATGGTGGCGGGCGCCTGTAATCTCAGCTACTCGGGAGGTTGAGGCAGGAGAATTGCTTGAACCTGGGAGGTGGATATTGCAGTGAGCTGAGATCGTGCCATTGTACTCCAGCCTGGGCGACAAGAGCGAAACTCCATCTCAAAAAATAAAATAAAATAAAAATAAAAATAAAAACGGCTGGGCATGGTGGCCCACGCCTGTAATCCCAGCACTTTGGGAGGCTGAGATGGGCAGATCAGCTGAGGTCAGGAGTTCAAGATAAGCCTGACCAGCATGGAGAAACCCCATCTCTACTAAAAATACAAAATTAGCTAGACGTGGTGGTGCATGCCTGTAATACCAGCTTCTCAGGAGGCTGAGGGAGGAAAATCACTTCAATCTGGGAGGCGGAGGTTGCAGTGAGCTGAGATTACGCCATTGCACTCCAGCCTGGGCAATAACAGCAAAACTCCGCCTCAAAAAATAAATAAATAAAAATAAATAAATAAAAATACAAAATTTAGCTGGGCGTGGTGGCGGGTGCCTGTAATCCCAGCTACTCAGGAGGCTGAGACACGAAAATCACTTGAACCCGGGAGGCAGAGGTTGCAGTGAGCCAAGACACTCCAGCCTGGGCAACAAAGCAAGAGTCTGTCTCAAAAATAAATAAATAAATAAATAAATAAATAAAGAGATGGAAATATAATTTAAGCACTATAGAAAGTATTTAATATAAGAGAAAGATGAAACATACAATTAACAGAAAAAATGCAAAGATTAAATATTATATCTCTTTTGCATAATGAATTAACTGGCCTAATAAATGAAGATCATTACAGTTTAAAATCCCAAAAATCACAGAGGCCTTCTCTCCAGTGGTGACATCTAGAGCTCCATCTAGTGTTGCTTAATTCTTTCCTTCCTCAATTATTAACTAAACATCATGCTAAGCATTAAAGATTAAAAGTTTATATGCAAATTCTATACCATAAAAAAAGATTAAAAGGTGACTAAGACATGGCCCTTGCCATCAAAGAGCTCACAGTCCACTAGGCAGGACAGACACAAATGCAGCTAACTGAACAAGGAAAATGCAAGAACAGAGAAGGCTGAGCTGCAAACTCTGCCTGGAAGAATTAGGGAAGATATCCCTGAAGAGGTGACTTTTGGTTTTTTTTTTTTTTTTTTGAGATGGAGTCTCACTCTGTCGCCCAGGCTGGAGTGCAGTGGCATGATCTCGGCTCACTGCAAGCTCCACCTCCCAGGTTCGCACCATTCTCCTGCCTCAGCCTCCCGAGTAGCTGGGACTACAGGCACCCGCCACCACGCCTGGCTAATTTTTTGTATTTTTTAGTAGAGATGGGGTTTCACCATGTCAGCCAGGATGGTCTCAATCTCCTGACCTCGTGATCCGCCCCCCTCGGCCTCCCAAAGTGCTGGGATTACAGGTGTGAGCCACCGTGCCTGGCCCCCCTTTTTTGGTTCTTAAAAAATAAACATGAGTTTAAATGGCCGGGTGCGGTGGCTCATGCCTATAATCCCAGCACTTTGGGGGGCCGAGGCGGGTGGATCACGAGGTCAAGTGATAGAGACCATCCTGGCCAACATGGTGAAACCTCGTTTCTAATTAAAAAAAAAAAAAATAGAAAAATAAGTTGGGCGTGGTGGTGCGTGCCTGTAGTCCCAGCTACTTGGGAGACTGAGGCAGAAGAATCGCTTGAACCTGGGAGGTGGGGTTGCAGTGAGCCAAGATCACGCCACTGCACTCCAGCCTGGGTGACAGAACGAGACTCCGCCTCAAAAACAAAATAAATAAATAAAATAAACATGAGTTTAATAGTCAAAAAAAGACACAGGAGAAATAAAGCAGTCTAGGCCAGTGGAACTGCATCTGTGAGCACCCTGAGTCATAAAGGGGTTGTCATATCAGAAGGTAGGAAGTTGGGCAGGGCACAGTGGCTCACACCTGTAATCCCAGCACTTTCAGAGGCCAAGGCAGGAGGATTGCTTCGGTCCAGGAGTTCGAGACCAGCCTTAGCAACATAGTAAGAACCTATCTCTACAAAAAATACAAAACTTAGCTGAGCACAGTGGCTCGTGCCTGCAGCCCCAGCTACTCAGGGGGTGAAAAGATCCCTTGAACCTAGGAGGTTGAGGCTGCAGTGAGCCATGATTGTACCACTGTACTCCAGCCTGGGGAACACAGTGAGACCCTATCTCCAAAAAAAATAAATAAATAAATAAATAAATAAATAAATAAATAAATAAATAAAAATATGGGAAGTTCGATGGGACACAAAGGCAGGACTGGCGCTAGAAGAAGAGTGGGGCCAGCTCAGAGGGGTTGAGGGTGCCATGCTAGTGAGTTTGGATTTTTTTTTTTTTTTTTTTTTTTTTTTTTTCTTTGAGACGGAGTCTCGCTGTCGCCCAGGCTGGAGTGCAGTGGCGCGATCTCAGCTCACTGCAGGCTCCGCCCCCCGGGGTTCACGCCGTTCTCCTGCCTCAGCCTCCCTAGTAGCTGGGACTACAGGCGCCCGCCACCTCGCCCGGCTAATTTTTTGTATTTTTAGTAGAGACGGGGTTTCACTGTGTTAGCCAGGATGGTCTCGATCTCCTGACCTCGTGATCCGCCCGCCTCAGCCCCCCAAAGTGCTGGGGTTACAGGCGTGAGCCACCGCGCCCGGCCCGTGAGTTTGGATTTTAACTTGTAAACAGTGAGATGCCAAAAACGGTTTTTAAGTAGAGGACTGATAAGACCAAGAAGGTTTTTAGAGTAATAACTCTGGCCTCAGAGAGGATAAGCTGAAGTGGGGGAAAATTTATTCCTCCCTCTGTCCCTACTCCCAGACTCAGGACAGGCCTCAGCACGTAGAGGAGTCCATGACATTAAATTTTTTTTTTTTTTTTTTGAGATGGAGTTTTGCTCTTGTTGCCCAGGCTGGAGTGCAATGGCGTGATCTTGGCTCACCACAACCTCCGTCTCCTGGGTTCAAGCGATTCTCATGCCTCAGCCTCCCGAGCAGCTGGGATTACAGGCTGGGATTACAGGCGTGCCCCACCATGCCTGGCTAATTTTTGTATTGTTAGTAGAGATGGGGTTTCACCAAGTTGGCCAGGCTGGTCTCTAACTCCCAATCTCAGATGATCCGCCCGCCTCGGCCTCCCAAAGTGCTGGGATTACAGGTGTGAGGACATTGAATTTTTTTTTCCAAGGACAGGTCAAGAAAGACCTTTACCTGCAGAGGCAGGTCAATGGGGTCTCACCTGATCTCTCAAGGCTCCTTTCCATTCTAGGATTCACTTCTAGAATCTTAGAGCCAGCAGTATCACTTCATTCAAGACCACAAGAGACTCCAGAGTCACACAGACCTGGGTTGAATTCCAGCTCTGCCTTACTGCCTTACTGGCTGAATAAAAGCTACTTAACATTTCCTTTTTTTTTTTTTTTGAGACAGAGTCTTGCTCTCTCCCCCAAGCTGGGGTGCAGTGGCACAATCTCAGCTCACTGCAACCTCCACCTCCCAGGTTCAAGCAATTCTCCTGCCTCAGCCTCCCGAGTAGCTGGACCATGCCAGGCTAATTTTTGTATTTTTAGTAGAGACAGCGTTTCACCATGTTGGTCAGGCTAGTCTCGAACTCCTGACCTCAGGTGGTCTGCCCTCCTCGGCCTCCCAAAATGCTGGGATTACAGGCGTGAGCCACTGTGCCCAGTTAACATTTCTAAGCCTCAGTTTCATCTGTGAAATGGGAATAATAATAATAAAGGGATCTCAGGGGAGTACTGTGAAGGTTAAATGAGACAATGCATGCAAAGTACTTAGCACAGTGCCTGGTACATAGTGTTGCACAGTATCCTGTCCCCTACCCCCTCCCCCCACCAAATTCATGTCCACCTAGAATCTGTGAATGTGACCTTACTTGGAAACAGGGTCTTTGCAGATGTAATCAAGTTAAAATGAGATCATACTGAATTGGAGTGAGACCTAAGTCCAATATGACTGGTGTCCTTACAAGAGGAAAATTTGGACAGAGACAGAGACACATGGAGGAGAATGCTGTGTGAAGACAGAGGCAGAGATTAAAGTGATGCATCTACAAGGAATGCCAAAGATTGTCAAAAGCCACCAGAATCTAGGAGAGATGTGGAACAGATTCTTCCTTAGAACCTCAGAAGGACACGGCCCTGCCGAAACTAATTTTACAACTTTTGGCCTCCAGAGCTGAGAGAGAATGTATTTCTTTTTTTGTTTGTTTTTTGTTTTTTGAGACGGAGTTTCCCTCTTGTCGCTGAGGCTGGAGTGCAATGGCACGATCTCCTCTCACTGCAACCTCCGCCTCCTGGGTTCAAGCAATTCTTCAGTCTCAGCCTCCCCAATAGCTGGGATTACAGGTGCGCCACCACCACGCCCGGCTAATTTTTGTATTTGTTTTTTTTTTTTGAGACGGAGTTTCACTCTTGTTGCCCAGTCTGGAGTGCAATGGTGCGATATCGGCTTACTGCATCCTCCGGCTCCTGGGTTCAAGCGATTCTCCTGCCTCAGCCTCCCTAGTAGCTGGGATTACAGGCATGTGCCACCACGCCTGCTAATTTTTGTATTTTTAGTAGAGCTGGGTTTATCCATGTTGGTCAGGCTGGTCTCGAACTCCTGACCTCAGGTGATCCACCTGCCTCGGCCTCCCAAAGTGCTGGGATTACAGGTGTGAGCTACCATGCCCAGCCCAATTTTTGTATTTTTAGTAGAGACAGTGTTTCACCATGTTGGCCACGCTGCTCTTGAACTCCTGACCTCAGGTGATCCACCTGCCTCAGCTTCCCAAAGTGCTGGGATTATAGGCGTAAGCCACCGCACCCGGCCTATTTCTATTGTTTTAAGCCACCCAATTTGTAGTAATTTGTTTTGTTTTGTTTTCTTGAGACAAGGTCTCATTCTGTCACCCAGGCTGGAGTGCAGTGGTATGATCATGGCCCACTGCAGCCTTGAACTCCTGGACTCAAGCGATCCTCCGCCTCAGCCTCCCGTGTGGCTGGAAGTACAGGTGCACATGCCCCCACATCCAGCTAATTTTTTATTTTTATTTTTTTGTAGAGACAGGGTCTCTGTATGTTGCCCAGGCTGGTGTCAAACTCCTGCCCTCAAGCAATTCTCCCACCTCAGCTTCCCAAAGCATTAGGATAACAGGTGTGAGCCAGCACGCCTGGCTTATTTGTAGTAGTTTATTATGGCTGCCTTAGGAAACTAACACAAAGTAACTGCTCTATAAAATAAACATCAGCTGCTATAACTATTAGATCAATTAGAAAGCCTCTGGCAAATGCCTGACAGAGCAAAGCTAGCTAGAAGAGCCCAAAATTCCGAACAAGAAAAGGGCAAGGGGGCCGGACGCGGTGGCTCACGCCTGTAATCCCAGCACTTTGGGAGGCCGAGGCGGGTGGATCACGAGGTCAGGAGATCGAGACCATCCTGGCTAACACGGTGAAACCCCATGTCTACTAAAAATACAAAAAGTTAGCCGGGCGTGGTGGCGGGAGCCTGTAGTCCCAGCTACTCGGGAGGCTGAGGCAGGAGAATGGCGTGAACCCAGAAGGTGGAGCTTGCAGTGAGCCAAGATCGCGCCACTGCACTCCAGCCTAGGCGACAGAGCAAGACTCCGTCTCAAAAAAAAAAAAAAAAGAAAAAGGGCAAGGGAAGGACTGTGCCAAACAGCTTTTGAAGACCACAGCCTCACATCCTAGCTCCAACTTTTCCAGCATACCCCTGCCATCCCAGACGTGGGTACATTTCTAGAAAATCGTGGATAATTCTTGCTGCCATCTCATACCTGTGAACCCTGAGCAGTGTTTCACCAAACAGCCCAAGGTGAACTCAACACCCTCCTTTCCCAGATTGCTTGTAATAGACCCATTGTCTTAGGCGTATTTGTTCAAAAGGCAGTGGATAAATCATAGCAGTTGGTCTCAGCATACTCCTTAACCTGTTCAGGCTTTATTTTCCCATCTATGAACTGATAACGTTAGACCCTAAGGTCCTTTTCAGCTCTAATGTGAAATTGGTGAATTTGTTCATTCACTTGTTCACTCATTCACTCACTAATGCATTCAAATGCTGGGTGCTTCTGCTGTGTCAGGCCCTTCAGGGGTGAATGAGAGCCTCATGGAGCTCCCGTGCTAACATAAGAGACAGCCGATAAAACAGTGAATTCACAAGGAATTATTTCATTACAGTTGTGGTTAGGTGCTACTGGCGCTACCAGGTACTGAGTGCCAAAACAGCAACTAACAGGAGCCCTCGCAAGGTCCTGGGGATAGGGGTGGGTGGTCAAAGAAGGCTGCTTTAAGGAAACGACATCCCATCTAAGAACTAAAGAAGTAGGAGTTAGGCAAAAGGTGGGAACTCCCCATTAAATTTTCCTTCCTCTCCCAGGATTTTCAGGACTTAGAAAATCCTGTTTCTTGCTCTAAATGTCAAGTTACCAGCTTCCAACCACCTTCCCTGTGGGTCCCACAAACATCACCATTCCTGAAAGGGAGACTGAGCCCAGAGTGTGTCTTTCCAGAAGCATTTACTATGAACCAATTGCACGAGTACACAGAGGTAGGAAAGAAGCAATGCAGAATAACACAGCTCCTTCCCTTGGAGTTCACAGTCTGAGAGGAGAGACACAGATGGGGACAAATGGTCACAGAGCTGAGTGATAAGGATTATTAAAGAGACATTTAGAATACCGCATAAGGGCCGGGCGCAGTGGCTCACACCTGTAATCCCAGCACTTTGGGAGGCCGAGGCGGGTGGATCACCTGAGGTCAGGAGTTCAAGACCAGCCTGGCCAACATGGTGAAACCCCGTCTCTACTAAAAATACAAAAAAATTAGCTGAGCATGGTGGCATGTGCCTGTAATCCCAGCTACTCAGGAGGCTGAGGCAGGAGAATTGCTTGAACCCGGGAGGTGGAGGTTGCAGTGAGCCGAGATCGTACCATTGCATTCCAGCCTAGGCAACGAGAGACTCCATCTCAAAAAAAAAAAAAAGTAGAATACTGCATAAGTGCAGAGGAAAGAATAATTCCTCTTCTGTGGTCCTCGACTTCCATGCCTATAAAATGGGGAAAACCTACTCAGCTTCTGATTACTTAAATGAGGCCTAAAATGAGGTGTGAAAAGTGCTTGTACCTCTTTAGAGGTGACCTATCACCAGAAGTACTGAGAAACATCTAAATGCATAGTTAATCCCAAACATTTGCTCATCCATCTCTTCTCCCAAAAAACCGTAAGACCTGTCCATAACTAGAGAGCTCTGTTTCCAGTTCTCCTCCATCCCTCTGAACAGTTTAGAGCAGAGGGAGACAGCAGAGAAAGCACCAAACACCACTTTCCAGGTAGGATGTGGTGGATGCTCGCTGTATATGTTCACAGGATCATTCACCATCCAGAGCATCCCACTGTGCACACTCGCAAACTTTCATGGACATACTGTGTACTTCCTTAAATCTCTCCCTCTTCTGGTGTTCTCTCGGCTTGCTGTTTATTGCTTTATAACCCGAGATTGCTAAGCTGCGCTGAACTCTGCTCAGGACTGTCTTTTAGTCATGCTCCCATTCAATCAGGACCAAGGGCAGTGGGCCCAGCTGGGCCCAACTCAGG
Organism: Hylobates moloch; assembly: GCF_009828535.3. Lineage (NCBI taxonomy): Eukaryota > Metazoa > Chordata > Mammalia > Primates > Hylobatidae > Hylobates > Hylobates moloch. The sequence goes on along the minus strand of NW_026652295.1, from coordinate 41,353,071 downwards.
GACACCAGCCCCTCCCAATCCCCTGCCCCACCCAGAGCCATGCTGAAGTCACTTGTTACCCCATCAAGTGTCTGTGGACTTTTCCCTTTTTGCCCAGGATCCCAGAACCTCCAGCTTTTTGCCCTAAGAAAAAGGAATTCTCAACATTCCAAGTTGGTAAGCAGAGAAACAACTTTCATAGGAATCTCTGGGGAGTCTGAAGAACTAGAGAACGTATTTGGTCTATACCAACCAAAGGGAAATCCTGCCTGAGGTCAGTCTGGATGGGCTGTCCAGGTCCCTCCCAGAATATGGAAGCCTTCCCTTCTGCCTCACCCCCTGGGATCCCCTACCCAACTAGCCACCATGGACTTGCAGGTGGCACCTGCACCACATCTAAGGCTATGCCTACATTCATTACCTCCTCAGTGTTCTCGCCTCCACCATCCTTGCCCGAGCTGCTAGGTTTGGCTGTGCATTTGGCAACCTTGGGGGGCTCCTGAAAGGAAAAGATGAACGTAAAGTTAGCAGATGCCAGGGGAAGGGAGAGGTCTTATCTGGCTCCCTTAGATCTTTGTTGCAAATATCCTCTGTCCAGTTGAATCAATCAATCAGAATCTACCTTGTGCCAAGCTGGGGTGGGTGGAGGGATCTACACAGAAGGAGATTCAGCCCCTCCAAAGAGTTTAGAATCTGGTTAGGAAGTCACCCCAAACACACACTAATTCAGCGTGAGAATGCTCCTTCATCTTTCACCTCATCAGGCTGGTGCAGAGGTTGGGCCTAGGAGGGTCTTTGCTCAGGTCAGAACCAGAGTGAGGAGGCTTAAGGAAAAAGCATCAGGGAACAGCTGCTCACTGGCTTCTGGCTAAAGTGGTCAAAGGCGTGCCGGAGGCTTTCATGCTGGAGTGCAGGGAGTCACCACTCTCCCCTCACAGCCACCTGGAAAGACTGGGAGGCAGTTTTTGGATGTCACAAATAGCGCACAGACAAGAAGGTGCTACTCGGCATTTAATCAGTAAGGCCCAGGAATGCTAACAGGTACAGAACTGTCCCACCCAAAATGCCAAGAGCACCTCAGTTGACAAGCACTGAGACAGTGAGCTGTCTGAACTGTTACAAAGAGTGAGCACTAGTCTGAAGTCTCCTTTGGGAACCTGGCAGCTGGCTCAGAGCCCTGGCCTGCCCAGCATCTCTTCCTATGCTTCGAGCCAAAAAAAGCAACTGCACAGGGACAGGATAGGGAAAATGTGAAAAAGACTTGGGGATTTAGGTCTGACTGCAAGCTCAACACAAATCATCCATGTGCAGCTCACGTGACCTTCCATCTTGTTAACAGACCTGTGCAGACTGCTTGGCACTGACAGGGCTATCCTGGAGGATCTGGTTCAGTCATGAGCATCAGGCTTGGGAGGGGCCATGACAAATCCTAGTGTTTCTTAGAGGGAAATGCAACCCATACTGGGAGTGGATTCAAAGGCATGTCCCAAGACCAACAGCTGCAGGAACTGGGATAGTTAATAATGGAAGGGAGGAGTCATGAGGGATGGAGAAGCAAGATGGATCTTAAACAAATGAAGGGCTGCCTTGGATGCAACTTGTCCATATGGACCAGAGGCACGAGAGCAATGGGCTGAAGTTGCAAGCCAGGCTGAAGCTCCAAACAAGGAAGAATTTTATCATGGAGCAATTGCACTAAAACTGGCCACCTAGTGAAGCCGAAAGCTCCCCAACCCCTGAGAACATTCAAACAGGGGCTGGGTGACCTCCTGTAAGGCATGTTGCAAAAGAAATTCAAGCCTTTAATGAGGACTGGAGGATCTTGGAAATCACTTCCAGCTCTGAGATTGTGCAATCAATAGCAGCCAAGCCCCTTCAGTGAGAAGTGTTAAATCAAGTTATTGTGACTATGGGGGCAAAAGGATTTCAGGGAGAAGAGAGCTCTGTGTGGGCTGGAGTAGGGGGAAGGCTTCTTGGAGGCGGGGAGGAAGAAAGGTGTGGTGTAGAGCAGCTCCATGCAGTAGGGGGAAGGAGTTCCTTCTTTGGCCTGAGCACACTCCTGCTGTATACTAACCCAGCTGGCCACACTGACCCTTGTCAGTGGCTGAGAGCATGGGGTGGAGAGAAACAGGCTGGGGGCAGGGTGCAGGCAGGACACAACATTGAGGTGTCTGCACACACCCCAGACATGAACCCCTTGGACAAAGCTGACCCATCTTCATACATCTCCAATCTCTCTATTAGATCATAAGCTGCTTATTCTTTTTTGTACCCCTCCACCCACCCTACAGCACTCAGCATGATGCCTCAGACATATCTTTCAAAGAATGAGCCTAAGAGAGATCCAGCTGCCTTAGTGTGTGGGTGTGAGTGGGCGTGGAGGAACCAGGCCCACCACCCTTGCTCCCTGGCTCCTGCAGAACAGGTGAAGCACACACACTTCAGCCCAGCTCAGCAGTCAAATGCTGTGTAGCACAGAGGTTAAAAGAACATGTTTGGACTCAGCCCTGTGTTTTGGGCCCAACTCTTACTAGCTATATAATCATAGGCAAGTTAACTAGCCTCTCTGAGCCTCAGTTTCCTCATCTATTAGATGATGACAATCATAATACCCTCTTCCCTCAGCACAGTGTTAAGGCACATGAAAACCGTAGTGCTGGTCAATGTTATTACTATTATTATGAACAAGAAAAAAGTCGGAGGGGGCAGGGGCACCCTACTCAGGAAAATAAAAGAGGTAAGTCCCAGAGCAGAACATGAAGGAAGGGGAGAGATGCGAATCCCGCCAAGAGATTATCTTAGCACCTATCCACTAAGCACATACTTACCGTGTGAAAAGGAGTTGCCAAACCAAAATGAAACTTAGTTATTATCTCAAAGGGGAAGAAAAGGCTTGTCCACAATTAATTCCCATCCAAGGCCAAACACAAAAGGACCATAAGTGGCCTACTAAGTGTTCTGCAAATCCAGAAAAGAAAGGAGAGTTCACTCCTGACTGAGGGCTCAGAAAGGCTTTAGAGAGGAAGCTGTGAAAGATGGCCAGGAGAGAGGGGACAGGTCATAGATGAGCAATAAAAATCCTCCACCCACAGCCATCCAGACAAACCTCAGTCACACTGTCAACCCCCCTGCTCCTTAGAGCCTGCCAACCATTGAAGAAGGCCAAATGCAACTGAAAATCAAGAGCAGAAAAACCTTATAGGGAGGTGACAGTTATGCCTGGCTCCCTGCACCCCAATACTTCCAACACCCTTTCCCAACCAAATGCTTACACCCGTGGTCCTAGCAAATCTCACTGAGAATCTGTCTTCTCCTTCGCAATCTAGTAGGCTATTGCTTTCTGTGGATGGGGCAGTATCTAGTCCAACAGACTAAAAATTACAAATGGGTGGGGACCTCACCAGCTTTCCCCGAATTCCATTTCCCTTAGCCCCTGTTGTGGCTGATTTCTGTGTGCACTGTCTACAACTGAGCTACCCAAACCACCTCCGCATGCCCACTCCCCAAGGACAGGGCCTGGGTGGGGCACACAACCCTGTCCAGCTCACTACCCCCAGGAGGCTCACCATCTAGTACCATCACCAACCCTGTACTTAGAACCTCAGGCCCTGAAAGGTTAAGGGGACAACCCAGAATCAGAGCTGCCTGGTAAATACAGAACAGCTCAGGAGAAAAAGTTTGATTGAAAAGGTCAGAGATGGCAGCCCAGTAACCCAGCCAATCAGAGGGCAAATGAAAGCAATATACCTCTGGGGTCATCAAGCAGGTGGCCAGAACACCAGGCCAGAGCCAGCCCCCATGAAACAGGGCCAGCCCCAGGAGAGGAGAAGCTGGGGGAGGCTGGAACTGGTATCCTAGCATCCTCTGTGTGAGTCTGTACCTCAAAGGAACCACACCTCTGAGTCAGACCTCAGCAACAGCAGGAAACAGAGGGTAGAAAAAGGCACGGATGAGGAACAGGGGAAGGCAGCACCGAGGTAGATGAGGAAGGTGAAAGAAGGCAACGTTAAGAACTGGCCTGTGGGCCAGGCACAGTGGCTCACACCTGTAATCCCAGCACTTTGGGAGGCCAAGGGGGGCAGATCACCTGAGGTCAGGAGTTCAAGACCAGCCTGACCAACATGGAGAAACCCCGTCTCTACTAAAAATACAAAATTAGCTGGATGTGGTGGCACATGCCTGTAATTCCAGCTGCTTGGGAGGCTGAGGCAGGAGAATCGCTTGAAGCTAGGAGGCAGAGGTTGTGGTGGGCCAAGATCGCACCATTGCACTCCAGCCTGGGCAACAAGAGCGAAATCCCATCTCAAAAAAAAAAAAGAAAAAAAAAAGAAATAGCCTGTGTCAGGACATCATGACAAAGACATGGGTGTTCAGGGGTGGCTGGCCTGCAGGCTAAGAAGGAACAATAATCTGACAGTGAGGACAAATTCCCAATTTGAAGATGGTGTAGCTTAGGAAAGGCAGAAATCCAGCACTGGTGCAAAAAGAAAAAAAAAAAAGGAAAAATGCAAAGGTTATCCTAGGATTAAGAATAAGGGTGAGGAGCCTACTCAGATTAGGAAAGGTGACTGGTCTAGGATACACCTGGGTGACAGTTAGGAGGGCTTTGATACAAAAGAGGCCTTTAAGTCAGGAGACCTGATATTGCAGCTGGGCCTCCAGCAGGTTGTGTGACCTTGGACAAGTCCCTTGCCCTGTCGGGGCCTCAGTCTCCTCATCTGTACCATTAGGGATTGCACTGCATGCACTCAGAGGTCCCTTCCAGCACCAACGTTGTGAGGTTCCATCAACATAAGGGCTCAGTCCTGCTTACAAGTTTGTGTGTGAAGGAAGAACTAGAGGGAGGGGCCTAGGCCAGATTTGGGTGGAGGAGAGAGAAAGCAGCGCTGTTCTAGGTCAGGGGCTTGGCATGGAAAAAGAAGGGGCCGTAGGGGACTGTGGGGCGGCTGTCCCAGGCGGGTAGGAAGAGGAGAAAAGGGGCTGCTCAGGGCGGGGGGAGGGGGCAATTCTGGAGGAAGGTGCAGTTTCAGATGAGGGGCTGCCCGAACCGATGGGGGATCGGGGCCAGGGGTGATGGGGGGGACAGAAAAAGCAGGACAGTGACCTAGGAATGGGGCAGATCTGGAAGAAGGAGGTTACCCTGGGCCGAGGATAAGAGAAGGGAAGAAGGGAGGGAGGTGTATGTGGGGGGAGTCTCTCCGGGGCAAGGTGGGGGAGCTGTCCTAGCTGCGGCACAAGCTGGGGGTGCTGCCAGCCGCGGGGGCGGAGGGCTGGCCCCAGGAGTCCTGCGGGGGCCGGACGGGAGGGTCAGTCTGGGGCTGTCCCGGGCCTGGCTCCGGCCCCTCCCAGAGCTCCGCGCAGGCTCCAAGGCGGCGGTGGGGGAAAAACGACCACGCTCACCTTCTCCTTTTTCAGTTTATAGGGCATCTCGGCCCGTCCGGACCCGGCCCGTCTCCTGCGGCCCCGCTCCGGCTCCGGCTTTGCTCGGCCGCACTCGGCCCGCTCGGCGTCTCCTCGCCACCGCCTGCGCGCTGCGCCCGGGTCGAGCGGTGCCTGCGCCTCCAATTGGCCCGAACTCCTACAAAACTGCCTGACAACCAGGCGCCGCCTCCTCGGATTGGTCATTGGAGCCAAGCTGCTTCCTTTTTTTCTTATTGGAAAGAAATAGTACAAACCGCCAGGGTTCGGCTTCCAGAATTGGCTGAAGTGGGTGGTCCCGCCCTAAAGTGGGTCGAGCTTAGCTAAGGAGGCGGGGATAAGGGGAAACCCAAGCTTGGCTAGGAGTGCTGCACTCCAGCGTTTGCTGTGCGTCGGCCTCGGCCATTCTTCGCGGCGCTTGGAGCCCTGCTCTTTCCTTCTGAAGGCTCTCACACTTTGCCCACTCTGCTACCCTGTCCAGTCGGAATTGGAGGAAGGAAGCCCTAATACGGAGGGCACCTTTCTTCACTGGGGTAAAGTAGCCCTAATTGCAGATGCAAAATTGATGGAGGGAGCTCCCAAGGACCTTCCAAGACACCCGCCTCCCTAGACAGGGGTTGCAGAGGAGCAAAGGGGAAGCCTGTCAGGGCTAGGACCTGGGCGAAATGAGTTGAGAATCCCTGTCTTGGTGCAACTTGAGGAAGAGGGCCCCCGTTCCTACTGCAAGTGTACTGGGATTGGGGAACCAGCTAGATTTGAGCAGTTGGGAACGCAGTGGAAAAGCAACTTCATTGTTGAGGGTCTCAGGAAATCCATCCCTTACTTGCCACCCTGCTCAAGTCAGTGTTCTAATGGGTAAGACTCAGTTTATGCCCACAAAGAGTTCGCAGTCTGGTGAATTACAGACGTGTATAAACAAAGGATTAAGAGAGAATGTAAACCAGGCAGGCACGGTGTCTCACGCCTGTAATCCAACACTTTGGGAGGCTGAGGCAGGCGGATCACCTGAGGTCAGAGGTTCGAGACCAGCCTGGCCAACATGGCGAAACCCCATCTCTATTAAAAATACAAAAATTAGCTGAGTGTGGTGGTGCACGCCTGTATTCCCAGCTACTCGGGAGGCTGAGGCAGGAGAATCACTTGAACCCGGGAGACGGAGGTTGCAGTGAGCCGAGATCACACCACTGCACTCCAGCCTGGGCGACAGAGCAAGACCCTGTCTCAAAACAGCAACAATGACGACAAAAACAATAAACCTGTGGCCAGGCGCGGTGGCTCACGCCTGTAATCCCAACACTTTGGGAGGCCGAGGTGGGCAGCTCATGAGGTCAGGAGTTTGAGACCAGCCTGACCATAGTGGTGAAACCCCATTTCTACTAAAAATACAAAAATTAGACAGGGTGCGGTGGCTCACGCCTGTAATCCCACCACTTTGGGAGGCCAAGGTGGGCAGATCACGAGGTCAAGAGATCAAGGCCATCCCGGCCAACATGGTGAAACCATGCCTCTATGAAAAATGCAAAAATTAGCTGGGCGTGGTAGCGCGCGCCTGTAGTCCCAGCTACTCGGGAGACTGAGGCAGGAGAATCACTTGAACCCGTTAGGAGGCTGAGGCAGGAAAATTGCTTGACCCCGGTAGGCAGAGGTTGCAGTGAGCCGAGATCGTGCCACTGCACTCCAGCCTGGGCGACAGAGCGACTCCATCTACCAAAAAAAAGAAGAAACCTGTGATGCAAAGGCATGAGAATGATACAATGGAGGCCAGGCGCGGTGGCTCACGCCTGTAATCCCAGCACTTTAGGAGGCCGAGGCGGGCGGATCATGAGGTCAGGAGATCGAGACCATCCTGGCTAACACAGTGAAACCCCGTCTCTACTAAAAATACAAAAAAAAAAAAAAATTAGCCTGGCGTGTTGGCGGGCACCTGTAGTCCCAGCTACTCAGGAGGCTGAGGCAGGAGAATGGCGTGAACCCGGGAGGCGGAGCTTGCAGTGAGCCAAGATCGCGCCACTGCACTCCAGCCTGGGCGACAGAGCAAGGCTCTGTCTCAAAAAATAACAAAATAAAAAAATAAAAAGAATGATACAATGGACTTTGGGGACTCAGAAGAAAGGGTGGGAGGGGAATGAAGGATAAAAGACTACACACTGGGGCCAGTTGCGATGGCTCACGCCTGTAATCCCAGAACTTTGGGAGGCCGAGGCAGGCGGATCACATGAGGTCAGGAGTTCGAGACCAGCCTGACCAACATGGTGAAACCCCGTCTCTACTAAAAATACAAAATTACCTGGGCGTGGTGGCACATCCCTGTAATCTCAGCTACTTGGGAGACTGAGGCAGGAGAATCACTTGAACCTGGAAGGCAGAGGTTGCAGTGAGCCAAGATCGTGCCATTGCACTCCAGCCTGGATGACAAGAATAAAACTGTCTAAAAAAAAAAAAAAAATACGCCAGGTGCGGTGGCTCATGCCTGTAATCCCAGCACTTTGAGAGGCCGAGGCGGGCAGATCACGAGGTCAGGAGATCAAGACCATCCTGTCAAACCTGGTGAAACTCCGTCTCTACTAAAAATATAAAAAGTTAGTCGGGTGTGGTGGTGGGCGACTGTAGTCCCAGCTACTCAGGAGGCTGAGGCAGGAGAATGGCATGAACCCGGGAGGCAGAGGTTGCAGTGAGCCTAGATCATGCCACTGCACTCCAGCCTGGGCGACAGAGCAAGACTCCATCTCAAAAAAAAAAAAAATACTACACATTGGGTACAGTGTACACTGCTTGGGTGATGGCTGCATCAAAATCTCATAAATCACCACTAAAGAACTTATTCATGTACAAAAATAAATTTTTAAAATTCTATATAAAATAAAATATAATATTTAGTCTTAAAAAAAAAAAAAGGCCAGGTGTGGTGGCTCACGCCTGTAATCCCAGCACTTTGAGAGACTGAGGCAGGTGGATCACCTGAGGTCAGGAGTTCAGGACCAGCCTGGCCAACATGGCAAAACCCCATCTCTACAAAAATACAAAAATTAGCCGGGCATGACGGTGGCTACCTGTAATCCCAGCTACTCAGGAGGCTGAGGCAGGATAATCCATTGAACTCGGGAGGTGGAGTTTGCAGTGAGCCGAGATTGCACCATTGCATTCCAGCCTGGGCGAGAGAGCAAGACTCCATCTCAAAACAAAAACAAAACAAAAAAAAACCTGTGTCCTTTACCCAGGTACCCAGGAGAGCAATGTTACAAGACAGTGGCCGTGGGGTTGGAGAAGAGAGGATGGAGCATGAAAATGTGTAGAATCAACAGGATATGGTGATTCATTGGATTGTGGGGGGGATGGTAACGGAAAGGGAGGAGTTGAGGATGATTTCTGGAATTGATCAGATTTGTAGGAGGAAAACTGGTGTCATAATGGCAAAGGAAATAAATGACAATTGTCAGTAGTGTCAGAAAAAGATGGAACAGCATCACCTTGATTCTGCAATTAGAAGATTATGGGTGATTTTTTCAGAGAGTAGAAGACTTTTTAGTGAGTGGAAGAGTGAGCATCAAGAGGTGAGGAAGTGAAGATGGCAAATGTAGGGTCCGGCGATCTTACAGAAGTAGTATTTGGCTTTCGGTGACTAATGACGATTTCAGGGTAACACAAAGTGGACTACATGCCCGCTGTTATCTGCTGGGAGAAAAGGACATTTATTTTGTTTTTTTGTTGTTTTTTTGTTTTTTTTTTGAGACGGAGTCTCGCTCTGTCGCCCAGGCTGGAGTGCAGTGGCGCAATCTCGGCTCACTGCAAGCTCCGCCTCCCGGGTTCACGCCATTCTCCTGCCTCAGCCTCTCCGAGTAGCTGGGACTACAGGCGCCCGCCACCACGCCCGGCTAATTTTTTTTTGTACTTTTTAGTAGAGACGGGGTTTCACCGTGGTCTCGATCTCCTGACCTCGTGATCCGCCCGCCTCGGCCTCCCAAAGTGCTGGGATTACAAGCGTGAGCCACCACGCCCGGCCTAGAACATTCTTTATTTAGTTTTTTTTTCTTTTAATTTTATATATTTTAAGAGACAAGGTCTTGCTCTGTCACCCACTTGGAGTGCAGTGGCACAATCATAGCCTCAAATTCCTGGGTTCAAGTGATCCTTCTGCCTCAGCCTCCCTATAGCTGGGATTATAGACACAAGCCATGGTTCCTGGTTAGTACATTCTTCCATGCTATTTTATTTATTTTTTTCTATTATTTATTTTTTTGAGATGGAATCTCACTCTGTCACCCAGGCTGGAGTGCAGTGGCACAATCTCGGCTCACTGCAAGCTCTGTCTCCCGGGTTCACGCCATTCTGCTGCCTCAGCCTCCCGAGCAGCTGGGACTACAGGCACACACCACCACACCCAGCTAATTTTTGTATTTGTAGTAGAGATGGGGTTTCACCCTCTTGGCCAGGCTGGTCTCAAACCCCTGGCCTCAAGCAGTCCACCCACCTTGGCCTCCCAAAGTGCTGGGATTACAGCCATGAACCACTGCGCCTAGCCCCTTATAATATGCAAATCTAATAGTTTTCATATATTTGTCTTTCAAATTTTCAGGAATGTATAATGTACAAAATAGAAGACTGCCTCAAGAAGAAAGGAGAGAAGAAAGGAGAGATGGAGAAAGCTGAGCAGTAGCTGAAAGAGAATGTAAAGTCTAGAAAATGGAGACTGCCACCATCCAATTCATTTATTGTAAGTGAAAATAATTGTTAATAATTGGAAATGCAGTGGGACATGATGGCTTATGCCTGTAATCCCAGCACTTTGGGAGGCTGAGGCCTGAGGATCTCTTCAGACCAGGAGTTTGAGACCAGCCTGGGCAACACAGAGAAACTCCGTCTCTACAAAAAATAAAAAATTTGTCCAGGCGCAGTGGCTCATGCCTGTAATCCCAGCACTTTGGGAGGCCTAAGCAGGTGGCTCACTTGAAGCCAGGAGTTCGAGACCAGCCTGACCAACATGGTGAAACCCCATCTCTACTGAAAATACAAAATTAGCTGGGTGTGGTGGCGCACACCTGTAATCTCAGCTACTTGGGAGGCTGGGACAGGAGATTCTTTGAACCTGGGAAGCAGAGATTGCAGTGAGCTGAGATCGTGCCATTGCACTCTGGCCTGGGCAACAAGACCGAAATTCCGTGTCAAAAAAAAAAAAAAATTAGCTGGGTATGGTGGCGTGTGCCTGTGGTCCTGGCTACAGTTACTCGGGAGGCTGAGGTGGGAGATCACTTGAGCCTGGGACGGTGGAAGCTGCAATGAACGGTGATCGTGCCACTGTACTCCAACCTGGGTGACAGAGTAGGACCCTGTCCCCATAAAAAAGGAAATGTGGCCTACCACTAGCTGAGTGTCTTGTACAGAACAGTGAAGGTGAAGAGAAGGATGGAATCTAAATAACAGCACAGGCAGGAAGTCGACTGTTGGTGCCGTGCTGACAGAAGCCTTGAACTCCTTTTCTGCTGCCTGCTCTGCTGCCTGCCCCGCTCTAGGATAGAAAGTGAATGGGTTTCCAATCCGCAAGGATTTGGGGGGGTGAAAAAAAAGAAGCTGTTTTGTCTTCAACTTAAGTTTCGTGGGAGTAAAACAAACAGAATAAACAGGGCAAGAAGTCCTGGAACATGGGTTTTGTGCCAGATGTGCTGGAACATGTGTGGTAGCACCAAGCACTCCAGGGCTGTGTGAATCACATCTAGTAATTCACTCAGCAGCCACTATATACCTATAAGCAAGTGTGAGACAGTTTTCTAATCCTGCTACTCCCTCCTGCAGCCTTTCCTGCAACCCTCAAACCTCAGTGCTCACAGTTCCACAGGGGAAGCTGCAGGAGTTCCGCAGAGGAGCGGACTCCTTCCGAAACATTTCACCTAGAGCTCCCAGCACTGGGCCCAGTCATCCCGAGCATGCTGACTGTTCATTTATCAGTCAACAAACTGTTAGGTTCATGCCACGGGGAAAGATGGTTAAGAGGACATTACTTCCGTAGAAGGCAAAGATAAAAACCTTAAGCACAGGTTCAAAGGGCGCATGCGTAAACGCTACGCAACCACAGCGATGAAGGTTACTGCCTGTCGAGGCACGACGCAGATCAATCCGAGGCGCAGCTAACCCCCTCAGAGCAAGTTCGCGGCACCCGACGCCCCTCCCCTTCTCCTCCGGCCTCCCCTGACGGAAGCGGAAGCTGCACTCGCGCACACTAGTCGTCTGGCTCGCTGGCTCCCGAAGCCGTGCTCCTTCACCCTCCTCGTTGGTCTGCTGTCACCATGGCGCTGGCTGTCTTGCGGGTCCTGGAGCCCTTTCCGACCGAGACACCCCCGTTGGCAGTGCTGCTGCCACCCGGGGGCCCGTGGCCGGCGGCGAGGCTGGGCCTGGTGCTGGCCCTGAGGCCTGCAGGGGAGAGCCCGGCAGGGCCAGCCCTGCTGGTGGCAGCCCTGGAGGGGCCGGACGCGGGCACCGAAGAGCAGGGTCCCGGGCCCCCGCAGCTACTGGTTAGCCGCGCGCTGCTGCGGCTCCTGGCACTGGGCTCCGGGGCCTGGGTGCGGGCGCGGCCGGTGCGGCGGCCCCCGGCGCTAGGTTGGGCACTGCTTGGCACCTCGCTGGGGCCTGGGCTCGGACCGCGAGTCGGGCCGCTGCTGGTGAGGCGCGGAGAGACCCTCCCAGTGCCCGGACCGCGGGTGCTGGAGACGCGGCCGGCGTTGCAAGGGCTGCTGGGCCCAGGGACGCGGCTGGCTGTGACTGAGCTCCGCGGGCGGGCCAGACTGTGCCCAGAGTCTGGGGACAGCAGTCGGCCCCCACCCCCGCCCGTGGTGTCCTCCTTTGCGGTTTCTGGCACAGTCCGGCGACTCCAGGGAGTTCTGGGAGGGACTGGAGATTCACTAGGGGTGAGCCGGAGCTGTCTCCGTGGCCTTGGCCTCTTCCAGGGCGAATGGGTGTGGGTGGCCCGGGCCAGAGAGTCATCGAACACTTCACAGCCGCACTTGGCCAAGGTGGAGGTCCTCGAACCTCGCTGGGACCTCTCTGATAGACTGGGACCCGGCTCTGGGCAGCTGGGAGAGCCCCTCGCTGACGGACTGGCGCTCGTCCCTGCCACTTTGGCTTTTAATCTTGGCTGTGACCCCCTGGAAATGGGAGAGCTCAGAATTCAGGTAGGATAAAGGACTGAGGTCAGGAGTGTTTCCTCTTCCTTATACCCTCTTCTCTGTCTTAGGTAAATTGGAAGATTTAGGACTCGTGCTCCATATTATCCCGGACTTTGAACATAATGTTTCTAGCCGGGCGCAGTGACTCACGCCTGTAATCCCAGCACTTTGGGAGGCCGAGGCGAGCGGATCACTTGGGGTCGGGAGTTCGAGACCAGCCTAACATGGAGAAACCCTGTCTCTACTAAAAAATGTAAAATTAGCCAGGCGTGGTGGCGCATGCCTCTAATCCCAGCTACTTGGGAGGCTGAGGCAGGAGAATCGCTTGAACCTGGGAGGTGGAGGTTGCGGTGAGCCGAGATCGCACCATTGCACTCCAGCCTAGGCAATAAGAGTGAAACTCTAAAAAAAAAAAAAAAAAAAAAAAATAAGTTTCTTACCTCATTACTCTTTTTTTTTTTTTTTTTTTTTTTTTTTTTTTTTTGAGCAGGCTGGAGTGCAGTGGCGCAATCTCGGCTCACTGCAAGCTCTGCCTCCCGGGTTCACGCCATTCTCCTGCCTCAGCCTCTCCAAGTAGCTGGGACTACAGGCGCCCGCCACCACGCCCGGCTAATTTTTTTTTTTGTATTTTTAGTAGAGACGGGGTTTCACCGTGGTCTCGATCTCCTGACCTTGTCATCCTCCCGCCTCGGCCTCCCAAAGTGCTGGGATTACAAGCGTGAGCCACTGCGCCCGGCCCTTTTTTTTTGAGATGGATCTTGCCTGTCACCAGGCTGGATGTGGTAACCCACTCACTCCTTCAACTCTTCTCCTGTATCAGCCTCCTAAGTAGCCGGGACTACTGGCTCGTGCCACGATGCCCGGCTAATTTTTGTAATTTTTAGTAGAGACAAGGTTTCACCATATCGGTCAGGCTGGTCTTGAACTCCTGACCTCAGGTGATCCACCCGAAGTGTTGGGATTACAGGTGTGAGCCACGGCACCCGGCCTATTGATCCATTTTCTGTAATCAAAATATAAGCCTCCATAATGTAGTGGGTCATACGAAAGGCTTTCATCTATTCAGGTGAAAGGTGAGGTTTGGGTGTGGTGGTGCATGCCTGTAATCCCAGCTACTTGGGAGGCTGAGGCAGGAGAATTGTTTGAACCTGGGAGGTGGAGGTTGCAGTGAGCCCAGATCACACCACTGCACTCCAGCCTGGACAACAGAGCGAAATTCTGTGTAAAAAAAAAAAAGGTGAGGTTTCAGATGTGTATGTTAATCTACTCAATTTAATTAGTTTATTGAATTGCTACAATGTATTCAGTATTGTGCTTTATAATATGGAGGATGACGTCTCTGTGCTTTTGCTCATGCTTATCCTTGACTTCAAATTGTTTCCTATTATTCTAGCCTCATCTGTTAAAATTCTACCCTCCTTTCCCTCAAGAGCCATCTAAAGATGACACCTTTGTCACAAAGCCTTTCATGATCTCACAGCCACGAATTTAGAACTTCCTCCTATAGCATTTTCTATCTTTTTTATGGCATTTATTTTATTCTATCTTGTTATGATTACATACATAATCTGTCTAATCCCCAATTATATATTGTAAATACCTTGAAGGAAAGGAGTCTTTATTATCTTTGGTGCCTGGTGTTTAATTTTAATATTTTATTAAATACATCCAAGGGAAGTTTTTGGTTTCTGCCTTTACTTCAAGAAGAAAGTTGTAGAACAGATAATAGTTGTTCCATTTCCATGGGTTACTGAGTAAAGAGGCATCAGTTCACCATAACAGACATAAGAGTGACAAATAAACCTTCATAGTGTTAAAAAAAAAAAAAAAGAAGGCCAGGCGCAGTGGCTCACGCCTGTAATCCCAGCACTTTGGGAGGCTGAGCCAGGCAGATCACTTGAGGTCAGGAGTTTGAGACCAGCTTGGCCAGCATGGTGAAACCTCATCTCTACTAAAAATACAAAAATCAGCCCAGTATGGTGGTGCATACCAGTAAACCCAACAACTGGGGAGGCTGAAGCAGGACAATCGCTTGAACCTGGGAGGTGGCAGTTGCAGTGAACCCAGATCACACCACTGCACTCCAGCCTGGGTGACAGAGCTAGACTCTGTCTCAAAAAAAGAAAAAAAATGGAAGTTGTGTTTAGGGGGACAAATACAGTATAGTGTTTAATTAAGGACCTAGACATATGGTTTAGATGGTGCTGTCCAATATGGAAGCCACCAGCCACTTTGTGGCTTTTTAAATTTAAATTAGTTAAAACTAAATAAAGTAAGCCTGGCCAACATGGCAAAATCCCATCTCTATTTTAAAAAATACAAAAATTAAATCCCAGCACTTTGGGAGGCCAAGGCAGGCGGATCACAAGATCAGGAGATTGAGACCATCCTGGCTAACACGGTGAAACCCCATCTCTACTAAAAATACAAAAAAAAAAAAAATTAGCCAGGTGTGGTGGCACATGCCTGTCGTCCCAGCTACTCTGGAGGCTGAGGCAGGAGAATCCCTTGAACCCGGGAGGCGGAGCTTGCAGTGAGCCGAGATCGTGCCACTGCACTCCAGCTTGGGTGACAAGCGAGACTCCATCTCAAGAAAAAAAAAAAACCCACAAAAATTAGCCATGCGCACGCCTATAGTCCCAGCTACTCAGGAGGCTGAGGCACAAGGAGAATCATTTGAACCCAGGAGGCAGAGGTTGCAATGAGCCGAGACTGTGCCACTGCACTTCATCATGGGCGACGAAGTGAAACTAAGTCTCAAAAACCAAAAACAAAACCTAAATCATGTTTTTTAGTTGCTTTAGCTACATTTCTTTGTTTTTGTTTTGTTTTTATCTTTTTAGCCACATTTCAAGTGCTCAATAGCACATGCAGATATAGACTATTCCATTGTAGAGAGTTCTACTGGGCAATACTAGAGTAGCCAGTTAATACTTTGGGATGTCAGGTAGAGATACATGTGAGATACATGTGAAAGGGAGTGGATGTAGGTTTCCTCTTGAATGGAGGAAAAACTACTGGAGTACTCAAGAGTAGAGCTCATTGAACTAACTAACGACTGAACCAACCCTTTCAGCTTTTCCCGCAGCCTGAATTCAGTTTCCTCACTAATGACCACTTAATGTTAATCCCTGTGGATGCCTGGTGTCACTCATAGGTCTTGTGGGAATAAATGTCTTTACCATTTCACTGGCTCCGGGCCAAGTTGAAGGTGTCACAGAAAGGTTATCTTTACCGAGAAAATTTTTTGGAGCCAGAGTCGGGATAGGAGGTGATATTCTCTTCCTGGTACCCATTAGAGGGAGAGGTTTTCAGGTCTGCTACCTCAGGCCCCACCTTCCACAAGCCTTGTGGTTATGGGAAAGACAGGATGGAAATAGACATGTTGGCTGCTGAGAGACAGGTTAGAGCCTGCCCCCTTAGGAGAAGGTTATAACGTGGTGGTTATTTCTCTAATAGAGGTACTTGGAAGGCTCCATCGCCCCTGAAGACAAAGGAAGCTGCTCATTGCTGCCTGGGCCTCCGTTTGCCAGAGAGTTACACATCGAAATTGTGTCTTCTCCCCACTATAGCACTAATGGAAATTATGACGGTGTTCTTTACCAGCACTTTAAGATACCCAGGTTAGCTACCTAACCTTTTAAGGAGGATAGCTTCTCACCCTCATCACATTCCTCCTATCCCATGCCTTAGAACCAGGTACCCCTGAGGCCCTGGTTAAAAGAAGCCACATTTGTGGCTGGGCGCTGTGGCTCACGTCTGTAATCCCAGCACTTTGGGAGGCTGAAGTGGGTGGATCATGAGGTCAGGGAGATCGAGAGCATCCTGGCTAACACGGTGAAACCCTGTCTCTACTAAAAATACAAAAAAAAAAATTAGCCGAATGTGGTGGCAGGCGCCTGTAGTCCCAGCTACTTGGGAGGCTGAGGCAGGAGAATGGTGTGAACCTGGGAGGCGGAGCTTGCAGTGAGCCGAGATCACACCACTGCACTCCAGCCTGGGCGACAGAGCGAGACTCTGTCTCAAAAAAAAAAAAAAACAAAAACAACAAAACCACATTTTAGACATATTGTGGTAGGCACCTCTTGGTATATCAGGGAGACCGCAGAAGAGAAATCTGAACCATGAGGTTAATTTGGACATTCCAAACAGAGACACCTGTGATTAAAGAGGGCTCCAAAAGAGCCAGGATCCTGCTCTGCCACTCATCTGTCTCTGATCCCCCTTTCTAGTCTCTCCACCATTTCCCCTAGCTCATCCTAAGACTGACTTGTTCCTTGGAGAACTGCGTGGGATCTCTGGGTGGGCAGTAGACTCAAGAAGAAGTCTGCATGTCGGGGGTGGGCATGTGGTAATGAACACATGCTCATTACTCCCATTGTGACCTGACCAGGGCCACTGCTGTGTTGCAGGGTAGTCCAGGAAGGGGATGTTCTATGTGTGCCAACAATGGGGCAAATAGAGATCCTGGAAGGAAGTCCAGAGAAACTGCCCAGGTATGCAGCTGCCTTCTATCCTATAGCTGGGATTTGTAACCTGGGTGCATGAGTTCTACAATCCCCTCCCTGCAAATCATGTGTAATTTGTGCCCAAGAGGATTTCGTTGTTATGTACTGTGTGTGTGTGTGTGTGTGTAACAGGATCTTGCTCTGTTACCCAGGCTAGAGTTTAGTGGTGCAAACACAGCTCACTGCAGCCTCTACCTCCATGGCTCAAGTGATCCTCCCACCTCATCACTGCCTCTGCCCCAGTAGCTGGGACTACAGGTTCACATCACCACGCCCAGCTATTGGTTTTTGTATTTTTAGTAGAGATAGGGTTTCGCCATGTTGACCAGGCTGGTCTCGAACTCTTGAGCTCAAGTGATCTGCCTGCCTTGGCCTCCCAAAGTGCTGAGATTACAGGTGTGCACCACTCACCCCCAGCCTGTGTACATTTTTTTGGAGAGAAAATTCACCTGTCCTTCAGTTCCCAAACAAGTGTATGACTGAAGAAAGGTTAAGAACCAGTCAGGCATGGTGGTGCATACTTATAATCCCAGCTACTCGGGAGGCTGGGCAATATAGCTAGACACTGTCTCAAAAAACAAGCAAACTGAAAGAACCACTCCCTGCTGGCTTTGGGAGGTGTTTATCCTCAAACTGACTGGTGGCCCTATGTAAAGCAAAGCACTAAGAAGAGTTTAGGCCAGGTGTGGTGGCTCAAGCCTGTAATCCCAGCACTTTGGGAGGCTGAGGTGGGCAGATCACTTGAGGTCAGGAGTTCAAGACCAGCCTGGCCAATATGGTGAAACGCTGTCTCTACTAAAAATACAAAAATTAGCTGGGTGTGATGGTGGGCGTCTGTAATCCCAGCTACTCAGGAGGCTGAGGTAGGAGAATCACTTGAACCTGGGAGGCAGAGGTTGCAGTGAGCCCAGATCGTGTCACTGCTCTCCAGCCTGGGTGACACAGCAAGACTCCATCTCAAAAAATAAATAAATAGGTAAAATTAAAAAAAAAATTTTTTTTAAAGAGTTTAATGGCCTAGACCAAGATGGGATTCCTTCCTTTCCATTCTCAGCCTTGGTGTTGTTTGGACCAAGACTTGGGCCATACCATCCATATCTCAACGTAAGGATATACAGGCTCTGATTTCTGCCTTAACTATGGAGTGTGCACAAGCTACTTCTCAATCCTATCTCTGAAAACGGGAAAGAGGGATTTCTATTTTTTTTTCTTTTTTTTTTTTGAGACAGAGTCTTGCTCTGTCACCCAGGCTGGAGTGCAGTGGCGCAATCTCGGCTCACTGCAAGCTCCGCCTCCTGGGTTCACGCCATTCTCCTGCCTCAGCCTCCCAAGTAGCTGGAACTATAGGTGCCCGCCACCACGCCTGGCTAATTTTTTGTATTTTTAGTAGAGACGGGGTTTCACCGTATTAACCAGGATGGTCTTGATCTCCTGACCTTGTGATCCGCCCGCCTCGTTCTCCCAAAGTGCTGGGATTACAGGCGTGAGCCACCCCGCCCCCACCCCCCCGCCGCCAGGGATTTCTATTGTTTTTGAGAGGGCTACCCTGTCCTGTCAACAGAGAATGAGAAATAGAGCATAACCGAGCCAAGAACCCAAAATAAAGAATCCAGCTTTTCTCCTCCTGTTGACTCTGACCACAGAGGTTCCATGTAAAATGGTGAGGCAAAGAATTGAGACACTGCTTTAGCCTTATGTGTAGGGAGGAAAATGTATAGCCCTGTATCCCAGCATTCCCTGTATTCTGAACTCATTTCCTGTAGCAATTTACTAGAAGGAGAGCACAGCTGATAGATGCACTAACTCATGCATAAGAGCCTTCATGTCCAAGGTCTGTGGCATAGCCAGCCTGGGTCCTCTGCCAGGAGAGGGAGTCCTTGTCTGGAGTGCCTAATTCATCCCTGGTCAATATCCAGTGCTTGGTTCTGGCCAGTGCTCAGTACCCCCAATCTCAGGGTGGTGGTGCCCTGTGGAACCCCATTTAGGCTCCATGTCACCTCTTCAAGGTTTTCCAGATTAAGTCCATGAGTCTGGTGGAAAATGCCAGGCTGGCACTTAGCAGTCACTTCCCACCTCTCTCTCCTATCATAAATTTAGCAAACCTCTTTGAGCTAGCTTTCAGTAGGAAAACTACAGAATGCCCACTCTTTGAGCCAGGCGCGGTGGCTCAAGCCTGTAATCCCAGCACTTTGGGAGGCCGAGGCGGGCGGATCACGAGGTCAGGAGATCGAGACCACAGTGAAACCCCGTCTCTACTAAAAATACAAAAAAATTAGCCGGGCGTGGTGGCGGGCACCTGTAGTCCCAGCTACTCGGAGAGGCTGAGGCAGGAGAATGGCGTGAACCGGGGAGGCAGAGCTTGCAGTGAGCCGAGACTGCGCCACTGCACTCCAGCCTGGGCGACAGAGCGAGACTCCATCTCAAAAAAAAAAAAGAATGCCCACTCTTTGTACTCTCAAAGGAAAATAGGCACTAGTACCTCATGAGACAGGCTGGCAAGCCAGTTCTGTTCCTGAACTTCTATTGTCTCAACTCTGTAGAACCCTGCTTTCCTCCTGAGTGCTGAGCACATAGTTCTTTTCCCCCCAAGGAAAGCAGGGTTGGAGTGAGTGGCCCAATGGGTCCAAGGACAGATACAGATGAGTGTTTTAAGCTGCACTGGGCTTGAGAAGGGAAGCCCTGCAGAAGTTCCTATGAGCCCTGGAAAGGAATTCCACTGTTGGTATAACCTCTTCATCCTTTCCCTGGTGCTCCACTTCCCCAAACCAGGCTGCATGGGAGCCAGCTCCACTATCACCTATCTGGCTGGCTGGAGCACAGCTCAGTGTTCCTTAGCAGTGTCCATATAGGTTCCAGAGCTCTGGCCTTTCTATTCACTGAGGTGGTCCAACCACCCTCCACTGAAGAAGGTGGTCTCTTCCTACGCCACAGTGCTGTCCCCCATCTCATTCCTATGCAGGGCTTCCATGGTGAGTCATACACACCATGACTCAGCTGTTGAGCTTGATCGAGATCCTAGGTTAGAGGCTCACTGTCACCTATTTATAATTAATTATAGGCAGATTCAGGCTTCCTGATGTTCTAGGTTTACTGTAGTACTTAGAAGAGTTTCATAATACTAACCTGGTATGCTTCCCCCTCCACCTTGCTGCACTCTCACACCCCTTTGCTACTAGAGAGAGCAGCTTTGAGACTGTGGGGCAGTGTGAGCAGAGGAATTTGCAGCCTGATTGGACCGTAAAGAGGACTAGGTTATAGCCTGGCTCTGTCATTGCCTTGCTGCCTGAGGATTAAAGAGGGAAGTAGTTCATGATTTCGTTATCTGGAAAATTGGGTTAGTAGCTGTTCCTGCTACCCATCCTCTTCCCCGTTAGTAGGTTGAATAACCCTAACTCACTATGACACTCGCCAACTACTGCGCAGCCCTGGTTATGCATCAGAATTGCTGGGGAAGCTTTCAAAAAATACAGGTGCCTAAGCCCCACCCCAGATCTATTGGAGCAGAATCAGGGTGAGGCTGGAGCCTGTGCTTTTTTTCCTTCACAAAGGAAGGAGAAAGGTTAATTTTAAAAACAGATAAAATTCACACACCATAAAACCATACTTTTAAAGTATACAATTCAATTTTTTTATTCATAAGGTTGTACAACCAACATCACTGTTTAATTCCAGAACATTTTCAACATCTCAAAAAGAAACTCTGCACCCATTAGCAGTCATTCCCTGTAGCTTCCCTGCTAGCCAATGGCAACTGCTGATCTACTGAATGGAATCATATAATATGTGAGAAATGTTTAGTTTTTAAAGTTACACAGATAATTCTAATGTGCAGCCAGAATACAGAACCATTATTCATCAGATGGCATTATTAAGGACTCCGCCTGCAATGAGATTTTGTGGATTATTGAGTAAGAGCCAAGGAACCCTTCCCCCTGGGGTTTTTGGGGCCTGGATGGCTGTGTATTTGAGGGGGAGACTGAAGCCAGTAGAAGTAATCAGATGATCCATTGCTTAGTGCAGCAGTGGCTTCTCCCATTGGTGTGGGTGGGTAGGCCACATGCCTGGAGAAACACACCCCCTCAGAGCTCTCATGGCTGTCATGGGGGATGCAGAGGGACAGGCATAGCTCTTGCCCTCAAGGTGTGTATGGTCTGTCAGGAAGATGAGAAAGACCATCTGCATTCCTTTTCCCCACCATGACTGGGACACGCACTTGTGGTGCTCTTGTTTGTCCTCTGTGATTGAGAAACTTTGTCCTTGAGGAGGGGGTTTTTGGACTTTGGATCTGGGGTTCATTGGGCCTTTTTCCTGCAGGTGGCGGGAAATGTTTTTTAAAGTGAAGAAAACAGTTGGGGAAGCTCCAGATGGGCCAGCCAGCGCCTACTTGGCCGACACCACCCATACCTCCTTGTACATGGTGAGGCCCCCAAGGATGGGTGTAGACCAGCGCAGGGGGTAGAAACGATTTTTAGAAACGAAAGCTTTTTCCTACCTTTCACAGGTGGGTTCCACCCTGAGCCCTGTTCCATGGCTCCATTCAGAGGAATCCACTCTCTGGAGCAGTTTGTCTCCTCCAGGCCTGGAGGCCTTGGTGTCTGAACTCTGTGCTGTCCTGAAGCCTCGCCTCCAGCCAGGGTGAGTGAGGTCATCACCCCAGGGTGTGAGAAAAGCCTGCTTAGAACATCCCTGGAGGAGCAGCAGCCAGATGGGTAGTTCCTAATGAACTGGCCAGAGTGGGACTGGGAGGACCTTCCTCAAACCAGTTATGTCCTACACCAGGCCACCAGCCCACTCCTTTCTGTAAGCCAATTCCCAGGCTCCTTTCCTGGGATAACCTCTGTCCTCCAGGGTTGGCTCTGGAGGAATAATCTCCAGCAGGGGCATCTGTTTCTGAGACTGCCCTTCCCCTTGGGGAGCTCATTGGCCATCCTGTGCTTTACTGCCCTGGCCCTGAAGGACACAACTCCTCATACCAGTGGCCCAGGTGTGGACGCAGATCCCCACCTCAATGCCACCGCAATGTCTCTCAATACCGTTCAGACCAGTCATAACAGTTGAGGTGTTATTGGCAGCACAGCAATGCCAGAGGGAATGAATTAGTCTTTGGCTGTTGGATATGCTGGATGCCCCGGCCAGGGCACCACAAGTGGTGTGGGAGACACAGCCTCACTACATGGGGACAGCCCTGGCTTGGGGTCGGGGAGGCTCAAGGAGAGAAAAACAGGGTATCTGCTTTCTAGATCCAAGGGACCCTGTTTTACTGGGGACTCTAAAGTTTGGGCAAAATGAAGGAGACAAATGTCTGTTCTCTGGTTGCAGGGGTGCCCTGCTGACAGGAACTAGCAGTGTCCTTCTACGGGGCCCCCCAGGCTGTGGGAAGACCACAGTAGTTGCTGCTGCCTGTAGTCACCTTGGGCTCCACTTACTGAAGGTGAGGGTCTCTGGAGAGTAGAACCCCAGCTACTTCCCCTCCCCAGCTCATGTTCTCCCTCTCTGCTGCTTCCTCTCCCCTCCCTCCTCTGTCTACTCACAGGCCCTAACACTTCAGCCCAGTGGGTCAGGCATATTCCCATGATGCTCAGCTATGGAGAGGTACTTTCAAGGAGGAGGGAGTTGCAAGATACTGGTGGACAGTCCAGGGAATGGGATAGGGTAAAAAAGAGGTAGGACTTGGCCAGGGTACCTTCCCCATCCCTGCCCTCCAGAGAAAAAGATGGCCCACATCTTCCAACTCCTTCTCCCCTGATTCTCCTGCCCTTGTCATGCTTGCCCCTTGCTCACAGACCCATTGGGATCCCCTCCCCAGGTGCCTTGCTCCAGCCTCTGCGCAGACAGTAGTGGGGCTGTGGAGACAAAACTGCAGGCCATCTTCTCCCGGGCCCGCCGTTGCCGGCCTGCAGTCCTGTTGCTCACAGCTGTGGACCTTCTGGGCCGGGGCCGTGATGGGCTGGGTGAAGATGCCCGTGTGGTGGCTGTGCTGCGTCACCTCCTCCTCGATGAGGACCCCCTCAACAGGTACTTACACAGAGCTGGGCCTGTCAAAGCGTGGGGGGGCCAGCTGGGCGCGGTGGCTCACACTTGTAATTCCAGCACTTTGGGAGGCCAAGGCAGGTGGATCACCTGAGGTCAGGAGTTCAAGACCAGTCTGGCCAACATGGTGAATCCCTGTCTCTACTAAAAATACAAAAATTAGCTGGGTGTGGTGGCGGGCGCCTGTAATCCAAGCTACTTGGGAGGCTGAGGCAGGAGAATCGCTTGAGCCCAGGAGGCGGAGGTTGCAGTGAGCCAAAATCGCACCATTGCACTCCAGCCTGGGCGACAAGAGCAAGACTCAGTCCTAAAAAAAAAAAACCGGGTGTGGGGGGCCAGCCCTCCTACTTTTCAGCCTTTCAGTCCTCCCTTCTCTCACCCCTCAGTGGCTTCTCAGTCATCTCCCATCCATTTGGCTGCCCTCTAGACAGCCCTGAGCTCAGTGTCTTAGAGGGATCCAGAGGGAGGAGTCTGGTCTAGCATTTCTTGGGGAACACTCAGTTAAAGAAAAAGCCTCTGCCCTCAATGTGATGGGGGAAACACAGTTCCCCCATCTAGGAACTGGGGTAGGTGCTCACCTCCCTACCCCATTTTAGCACCCACCTCACTTCCCTGCCCTTCTGTGCCGACTTTGGGACAAGGCAGTGCACAAGAGCTGCCAGCCACATTCTCACCCTCAGTGCCCACTCCTCTGTCTACAGCTGCCCTCCCCTCATGGTTGTGGCCACCACAAGCCAGGCCCAGGTCCTGCCTGCTGATGTGCAGACAGCATTTCCTCATGAGCTCGAGGTGCCTGCTCTGTCAGAGGGGCAGCGGCTCAGCATCCTGCGGGCCCTCACTGCCCACCTTCCCCTGGGCCAGGAGGTGAACTTGGCACAGCTAGCACGGCGGTGTGCAGTGAGTATCAAGGGAGAGTACTGGCCCTCCCTAGGAGGTCCCTGGCTTTTGTTACAAGAACTCAGTCCTGTTGCCTTGTGAGTGAGAGTAGAAAACCCAGCCTGGGCGCCGTGGCTCACGCCTGTGATCCCAGCACTTTGGGAGGCCGAGGTGGGCGGATCACCTAAGGTCAGGAGTTTGAGACCAGCCTGGCCAATGTGGAGAAACCCTGTGTCTACTAAAAATACAAAACTAGCCAGGTGTGGTGGTGCATGCCTATAATCCCAGCTACTCGGGAGGCTGAGGTGGGATAATCGCTTGAATCCGGGTGGAGGTTGCGGTGAGCCAGGATCACGCCATTGCACTCCAGCCTGAGCAACAAGAGCAAACAAAACTGTCTCAAAAAAAAAAAAACCTAAGGCATCAACCGAGGGTCTCTGCTCCAGCTGGGGGACGGTCCCTGAAGGTTCCTGCCTACTGTGCCCTGCTCATGTGTCCTTTCCTGTGGTTCCCTAGGGCTTTGTGGTAGGGGATCTCTATGCCCTTCTGACCCACAGCAGCCGGGCAGCCTGCACCAGGATCAAGAACTCAGGGTAAGAGGACTTGGGCACAGGAAAGGCGGAAAGAGGAAATGGATGTAGATGGGTGGGTGGTGAGGAAGGGAGAAGGGAATGGGAGGCTGATGGGGAGGAGGCCTCCCTGTGTTCCTCTTTGCAGTTTGGCAGGTGGCTTGACTGAGGAGGATGAGGGGGAGCTGTGTGCTGCCGGCTTTCCTCTCCTGGCTGAGGACTTTGGGCAGGCACTGGAGCAACTGCAGACAGCTCACTCCCAGGCCGTCGGAGCCCCCAAGGTGGAGACCAAGTCCTTGGAGGTGGGACAGGAGCCCCTCCAAGAGCATATCCCAACTGTGCACTTTCCGTCTCCTAGATCCCCTCAGTGTCCTGGCATGATGTGGGTGGGCTGCAAGAGGTGAAGAAGGAGATCCTGGAGACCATTCAGCTCCCCCTGGAGCACCCTGAGCTACTGAGCCTGGGCCTGAGACGCTCAGGCCTTCTGCTTCATGGGCCCCCTGGCACCGGCAAGACCCTTCTGGCCAAGGCAGTAGCCACTGAGTGCAGCCTTACCTTCCTCAGGTGGCCAGGGGGCCCGGAAGGGATGGCGGGTGGATCAGGGGCTACAGCAGGCTGGGGAGCAGGAGGGGCTGCCCAAGAGGTCAATTGTGTGTATGTGCATCTGACGGGTCTCACCTTCTCACATCCTCTCACTCAGCGTGAAGGGGCCAGAGCTCATTAACATGTATGTGGGCCAAAGTGAGGAGAATGTGCGGGAAGGTGAGTGAGCAGGGAGGGGCAGGGCATCCCATGCTTCCCAAACCCTGATGGCCCCCAAGCCACCCCCTACTCCCAGGCTACTCATGGTCATTCCTAATCCTTCTTTCTACAAGTCAGGTTCCTGCCCAGCTGGGTCTAGTACCTGGGGTGCCAGTGCTGTATTGTCAGACCCCAGTTTCCCTCCCTGCTCTCGCCTAACTTCAACCCCCAACAAGCTGAGCTTCGCCCTCCTGTGGGTCCCTCTCTCTCTTCAGTGTTTGCCAGGGCCAGGGCTGCAGCTCCATGCATTATCTTCTTTGATGAACTGGACTCTTTGGCCCCAAGCCGGGGGCGAAGTGGAGATTCTGGAGGAGTGATGGACAGGTAGGGGTCTGAGTGGAATGGAAGCTGAGGGGTCCAGGGTGGGAAGGATATGAGAAAGCTCACAGCAGTCTTCAGAGTCCAGAGATAGAAGTTCCTGCTGTTTCCATTCTGAAATAATATAATGGAAGCTGAAAGGGGCCATGAAATTGGGCAGGGGCCACTGAGGAGAATGGGGGCCTACCTGGTGGGGCACACTGGGCACAGCTGGGTGGAGGGCCCTGTTGAGACTGCCTGTAAGGAGAGGTACCACAGGCAGGGGCAGAGTCTAAGGGGGACACTAAGGACTCTTGCCCTTGCTCCCTTCTCTCCAGGGTGGTGTCTCAGCTCCTTTCCGAGCTAGATGGGCTGCATAGCACTCAGGATGTGTTTGTGATCGGAGCCACCAACAGACCAGATCTCCTGGACCCTGCCCTTCTGCGGCCTGGCAGGTGGGCCCCTTGTACTGTTCATCTCCACCCTCATTCTGTGCCTCCTTCACTCCTCATAGCTGAGCTCCCTGAAACTTATACCTGCCTATCTCCCTAAAGATTTGACAAGCTGGTGTTTGTGGGGGCAAACGAGGACCGGGCCTCCCAGCTACGTGTTCTAAGTGCCATCACACGCAAGTATGCTCTGTTAGAGGAAGACTGCGAAGGGCTTGGGCCTTGGGATGCTTAGGGGATGTGTGCAACATGCAGGATGAGCTGGTCAGCACTGGCTTTCGAGGGAGGAGGTGATGCCAACTGTTTCTTCCCGTATCCCACAACAGATTCAAGCTAGAGCCATCTGTGAGCCTGGTAAACGTGCTAGATTGCTGCCCTCCCCAGCTGACGGGTGCGGACCTCTACTCTCTCTGCTCTGATGCCATGACAGCTGCCCTCAAACGCAGGGTTCATGACCTGGAGGAAGGTGAGCCACTTGCCGGCCTGAGAGGTCAACCAAAAAGCTAGTGGGGAGCTGGGTGCACCTGAGTCCCAGCTACTTGAGAGGCTGAGGTGGGAGGATCACTTGAGGCCAGCAGGTTGAGGCCAGCCTGGGCAACACAGAGAGACCCAAACTCTAAAAAAAATGTTTAAGGGAAAAAAAAACTAGTGGGAGACAAACCTAGTCCTGGATTCCAGAGGGAAGATCATTGACATCTAGGAGACCCTAAGCGGGAAGGCACCTTCCCAGGGCTCTCCCCTGCCTGGGCACAGACCACAGCCTCCCCACCTTGTCATCTCCAGGGCTGGAGCCAGGGAGCTCAGCACTGATGCTCACCATGGAGGATTTGCTGCAGGCTGCCGCCCGGCTGCAACCCTCAGTCAGTGAGCAGGAGCTGCTCCGGTACAAGCGCATCCAGCGCAAGTTTGCTGCCTGCTAGGAGCCCCCCAGGGTCTGGGACCCCGCTCAGCATGGCTGCAGGTACCTCGATAGCCCACAGAGAGATCTGGGAGGGAAGGGCTCCTCCTCAGGCTGCTGCCAACCCACCTGGAGGCCACCTCCCTCCAGGAGATCCCGGGGTGCAAAGTGGCATTGAGACAGCAGCAACAGCTCAAGAGACATCTCCTGCCTACTTGCCCCTCCTTCCAGGCCGGCTCTAAGAGAAAGGCCTGTCTGCTCAGGAGGAGGGCCAGGGCCTTGGGTTCTGGGGATTGGGCCCTGAGAGGGCTAGTTCTGTGGCTGAAAATAAAGTGTGTCCCGCCCCCTACTGGTGTTGTGGCATGAAAGGTTAGAGTGAGAAAGAGCAGGGTTGTGGGAGGAGTAAGCCCCGGGAGAGGGTGGGGTGGTGGGCATCATGGGAGCCTGATCCTTCTGACATAAACACTAGGCATGCAGGAACTGAAAAAGACTATATTGTTTACCCTTCCATCTGTGGAACCCACATCCCTGCACCCCAGCTGTAGTCTGCTCTAGAGGTTGGCCCTGGTGTGGGGCTGCTGGTCCCCATCTTCCAGACACAACCTAGCAGTGCCTGGGTGGAGGCTTGTGGGAGCTGAGGCCACACTCAGTCTGTCCTCTTGAGCACATGGATGAAGTAGCAGGGAACGTAGGCTTGGCCTGGCTTGTAAGGCTTGAAGTCACCCAGGACGCTGTGCTGGCACTTGCCCCCGAAGGCTGCTTGGAGCAACTTCGTGAAGGATGCCAGACAGTGTGGATAGTAGGAGAGCCGGAACTTACTGTAACAGAGCCCCCAGCAACCATGAGGACTGGTGACCTCAGCACCCCCAACTACCACCTCACCCCCACTGAGCCAAGTGGTACCTCAAGCCAGGAGAGCCATCCTGGCCAGCCCCCGGCACCTGCACTGTATAGTCCAGGGTCACCATGTGGGCCTTGTTGTTCACTGTCAGCACTGATGTTGTGACGTCCTTGGTCAAGTCACTCTGTAGATGGTGGGGCAACCTTCGTTAGCCTCTGTAACCCACCTTGGGGCCACTGGACCCTCCCTCCACCCCACCCCCACCCCAGAGGGCCCCACCTTATAGTAGATGTTCTTCCCTGGGGGTGCACAGCCTGTGCTGAGGATGTGGTCGTAGTTGCGATGATCAATGACCAGCAGGCCCCCTGCCCGCACCATGCTCGCTATGTTTTTCAGCGCCAGCCGGTGCTCACTCTGGTCCCCTGAGCTCCAGGCAGGGGCAGAAAGGCTCCATCTGCTCAGGGCCCCCAGCACCAGTCTCCCTCCCATCTCTCCCCTCCTCAGGGGTGCCAGAGCCAAGGCAGAGAGTCTGCTTTGGCAGGAGAGCAGGTGCCCAGAAGTATGTGGAAGGGGGCCTCAAGGCGGAGGCCATGCCCAAAGCCACACTCTCTCTCACCTTTGCAGTCTGGCAAGTGAGCGAAACTGTTTCCAAGGCAGATGACAGCATCAAAGCCACCCTCTGCTGACTGGGGCACATCTTTGTCCAGAGTCATCCAGTTGGCTTCTTCGATGACTGAGGGTCAGGAAAGGAAAGAGGAATCAGGGAGGCACGATGGTACCAGTAGCAGCCACCTCCACCAAGTGCAGTCCTGCCTGGGTTTCTTCTTAAGACACACAAGCTCCCTGTTCAGTTAGGGGGAGGAGAAAAGGGATCAAGGGAGAAGGAACCCTGGTTGGGAAGGAGGGCTCTGTGCTTATGGGTTTTTCTTTGAGGGGAGGGACAAGATGCCACAAACACAGTTAAAACCAGCTCTTCACACCCGGTGTCTCATTCTGGAGCTTAAGACTTGCTTTTCAGAGAAATGACAGTAATTTTTCTGTCTCCCCGAGGAAAACACAACACTCCACCCCCGCCCCCACTTAAAGGAGCCCCAGGCAGAATGAACAGTGTTCCTGGTGACTGGGCTGGGGGGTACCTGGCTGGACCTGCATACCCCACTTGTCGAAGGCGGGCTCGTGCCGCCGGTTCCAGCGCTCCTTAAGCGCATACTTCAGCATCTTGTCACTGGCATCCACACTCGTCACACTGAAGCCCTCTTCCACCAGCATAATAGAGTCCACCCTGAGTAGGGCCAGCGAGGAGAGGCAGAGAGAGGCAGTCAGGGGAGCCTGGGAGGGCCAGGAGGAGACCCTGCACCACTTTTGTGTCCACTTCTCAGAGTCCATTCCTCTGCCTCCTCTCCCCAGGCCCTCTCCACTGACCTCACAAAGCTGTTTCCTATCACCACAAGGCAACTTTTTTTTTAAAAGCACCTCTTCAGATCCAGGCACTCTACAAATATGCATTAATTCTCATGGCAATCCTGAGAAGTAAATAGTGTCATTCCCATTTGAGAGACAGACAAGCTGAGGCTCCTCGAAGTTAAAATACGTGTACACAAAAGGCAGTAGAACATGGTGGTTTAGAGCACAGGACAAGTCCGGGCGCGGTGGCTCATGCCTGTAATCCCAGCACTTTGGGAGGCCGAGGAGGGCGGATCACGAGGTCAGGAGATCAAGACTATCCTAGCTAACACGGCGAAACCCCGTCTCTACTAAAAATACAAAAAATTAGCCGGGCGTGGTGGCGGGCGCCTGTAGTTAGTCCCAGCTACTCGGGAGGCTGAGGCAAGAGAATGGCGTGAACTCAGGAGGCGGAGCTTGCAGTGAGCCGAGATGGAACCACTGCACTCCAGCCTGGGCGACAGGGCACGACTCCGTCTCAAAAAAAAAAAAAGAAAGAAAAGAAAGAGCACAGGACAGACCTTAACCAACCCGGGCCCCGGGCCTGTTAGCTCCTTTTCACTGGATGATGTATGAGGGACTTTTACTTTGCTGAGGCCTTACTTCCCCAGTAGTAAATGAGAGAATATCACTGCTTAACTTCATGGGGCTTTGTGACGGTTTGAAAAACTGATTTATCAAAAGCTCCTAGCACTGGACTTGGCAGATGCGAATGTTGAGCAATGTTAACTGTTAACACTGCCCAAGGCCATCACAGGAGGAATATTTGCAGTCTGTGGCTCTGGCTCCAAAGCCTCAGGAACGCTCACTTTTTCTGCCCACACCCTCACTCACACTCAGTCTCCCTTCTCCGGGGCCTCTCCCTGCGCACCGCTACCCGGACCCCTGGCCTCAAGGGGCACTCGCAGTGCCTGTTCTGCCGGGCAGGTACCTACTCCTGGCCCTCGTGTCCCACCCGTTCCAGGCTGGCAAAGGCCGCCCTGACGTGCCCGGCCCTGTGGTTCTGCGGCCACGCGGTACAGGCTGAGCCAGACCCCGATCTCATGCAACGCCCCCGGCCCCGGCCTGGGCTCACCCGGTGCCACAGGCCACGTCGAGCACCCGCTGGCAGCCGTGCTGGCGCAGCAGCCCGAGCAGCCATGCCTTGTATTCGGCGGTGCGGCTGCGGGTGTCCCCGATGTACAGCTGCCACACGCGCGCCGCCTCCCCGTCCGCATACTGGTCGGGGAGCCCTTCGGCTGCCACCCCCAGGGAGCGGGTCCGGTACACGCTGTCCACCATCCTGCGCAGCGCCTGGCTCCGCAGCCACCCGCTCCGCACTTAAAGCACAAGCACTGCTGGCAGCCGACGGCCCCACCTGGCCAATGGCAGGTGAGCGCACGGACACGCCCCTGCTGGGCCTTGGGCGCGTCCAGCTTTGGAGTCTGTCCAGCTGCGGGGAGGGCGCTGCCTCCCAATCCTGGGCTAGGTCCTTTTAGCCAGCCTGCGGACCCAGCCCTCTGAGCAATCCCACGGCGGGAGGGGACCCTCGGAGCCCTCTGCCCACTTAACCTGGGTCTCGAGGAGAAGGCGAGAGGGGCCAGGAGAGGCGGGAGCAATGAGATTGCCACTCCATCCCCTGAGATCCACAGAGCTGAGCGTCAGGCGGGCAGGACTGGACCGTTCCCAGCGAAGGCAGGCATCAGCATATCTAAACAAAGAATGTGCAGCTGAAGTGTGTAGGTCTAGTCAGCCAGCGCAAGGAAGACGGGGAGTCTCTGGAGGTAAAGCTTGTCTGTCCACCGAAGCCCACGGGCGGAGCCGGGCTGGAAGAATGCTCCCCGCCCACCTGGAAGCCGATGTGCCTCTGTCGTGTAGGTGACCATCAGGCTTTTCCCTGAGCCTCCTAAGGTGTAAGTTGGGCCTTGCTTCCAATTTCTGGACCACTAAGAACCCTTCTAGAGACCCTCTCCTGGCCAGGCGCGGTGGCTCACGCCTGTAATCTCACCCTTTGGGAGGCCAAGGCCAGTGAATCACCTGAGGTCCGGAGTTCGAGCCCATCCTGGGTAACACGGTGAAACCTGGCTAACACGTCTCTACTAAAAATACGGAAAAATTAGCCGGGCCATGGTGACACCCGCCTGTAGTCCTAGCTACTTGGGAGGCTGAGCCAGGAGAATCGCTTGAACCCGGGAAGGTGGAAGTTGCAGTGAGCAGAGCGCACCACTGTACTCCAGCCTGGGCAACACAGCAAGACTCCGTCTCAAAAAACAAAAAACAAAAAAAATCCCTCTGCTTTCACAGGAGGCAGGAAAATAGGGTCTAGAGAAAGGGAAGATAAGGCCAATTCACACTTCAGTTATAATGGGAAATATCCTCTCCATAGGGCATATGCCCGCCATTAATAACTTTGTAACTGTAACTTTACTTCATCCTCTTCATTTACATAGAGCGTACCACAAGTAGAGGGTATTTAAACTCACAAAAACTCTGTAACAGGGCGTTTGAGCCCCTATGCTCATGCTCACTCCCACACTGTGGAGTGTACTTTCATTTTCAATAAAATCCTTCATTCCTTTCTTGCTTTGTTTGTGCATTTTGTCCAATCGTTTGTTCAAGATGCCAAGAACCTGGACACCCTCTACTGTTAACATATTTTGGCGAGCCAGCCAGCAGAAAGAGGTAAGCCCAAAGTTTGGGATTCATTTTTCTCCCTTTCCTTTCTGCTCAATTACAGGGGCGCTCTCGCGCTTCTCTCTCTCTGCCCCTCTCTCTCTCTCTCCTCCTTCCTTTCCAACTTGGGACCCGTGGTGGGCAGCACCTAAACATGGAAGCAACTGCAGGTTTTTTTGTTTTTTTCTTTTTGTCTTTTTTTGAGACAGAGTCTCACTCTGTCGCCAGGCCGGAGTGCCGTGGCTCAATCTCAGCTCACTGCAACCTCTGCCTCCCAGATTCAAGCAATTCTCCTGCCTCAGCCTCCTGAGTAGCTGGGATTACAGGTGCGCGCCACCACGCATGGCTAATTTTTGTATTTTTAGAAGAGGCAGGGTTTCACCATGTTGGTCAGGCTGGTCTCAAACTCCTGACCTCATGATCCACCCGCCTCGGCCTCCCAAAGTGCTGGGATGACAGGTGTGAGCCACCGCACCCGGCCTGCAACTGCAGGTTTCTGGTCATAGCCAGTGAAACTAGGGGTTTCCATGTGGAGAAACCTAACTGCCACTGCCCGGTTCGCTTAAGGAATCTGGGTCTTATTTTTTTTCCTCTTTCTTTTTCAGTCTTAGAGCGGCTATTTCCTAGCAGCACCTTGGAAATTGAGGCCAATTGGCTGGGGTCAGTCCCCAGTATTGCCTTAAGGCCTAGGAACAAATGGGAATAATCGCCCTGCCCTGAAGGGGTAAGGACTTTTTTTTTTTTTTTTTTTTTTTTTCCGTGTTGTGTAGAGCGGTTTCGGATCTTGCATCTCCGACCTCTGGTTCAGCCTTCTCCTCGCTCCAACTCTGCATAGTAATTTTTTTTTTTTTTAAACATTTCCTCACTTGGTACCTGAATCCTACCTGCAGTGCAGCTCCGAGCAAACTCGCACTTGTTTCAGGGGATTTAAACCTTTTCTTATGCTAAGTTCTTCCCTTATCAAACTCTACTGGCTACAGAACAAAAGGGCCCACCCGCATCCAGCTCTTACTACACTTAGTTCATAGCAGGTTCTGGAGGGAACGCAAGCAAAGTGACACCAGTGCCCATCTAAGTAACACCAGAGACGTCTGGAGCTCTAAGATTGGACCCCCTAGTGGGACGCTCTGTTGGTCCTGCTCCTTGGGACCTCAAACTCGCCAAAGGGGATGCCCTTGGCCGGGGTTTTGAAGTCTAGTATTAAACCCTCCTGGGCTGGGTGCAGTGGCTCACACCTGTCATCCCAGCACTTTGGGAGGCTGAGGCAGGCGGATCACGAGGTCAGGAGATCGAGACCATCCTGGCTAACATGGTGAAACCCCGACTCTACTAAAAATACAAAAATTAGCCAGGTGTGGTGGCACGCGCCTGTAGTCCCACCTACTCAGGAGGCTGAGGCAGGAGAATCGCTTGAACCCGGAAGGCAGAGGTTGCAATGAGCCGAGACTGCGCCACTGCACTCCAGCCTGACAGAGCTAGACTCCATCTCAAAAACAAACAAAAAAAACACTCTCCTTAGAATTTTCTCACAGTTGCTATGCTGCTTGGCCCCCAAATTGTTTAGAATCTGAAGTTTACTGTCTAATGGGAAAGTGGGATGCCATTGCATGCATCCAGGCTTTTGTGCTACTGTTCTTTCTTCTTTTTTTTGAGACGGAGTCTCGCTCTGTCGCCCAGGCTAGAGTGCAGTGGCGCGATCTCGGCTCACTGCAAGCTCCACCTCCTGGGTTCACGCCATTCTCCTGCCTCAGCCTCCCGAGTAGCTGGGACTACAGGCGCTCGCCACCACACACGGCTAATTTTTTTGTATTTTTAGTAGAGATGGGGTTTCACAATGTTAGCCAGGATGGTCTCGATCTCCTGACCTCGTGATCCGCCCGCCTCGGCCTCCCAAAGTGCTGGGATTACAGGCGTGAGCCATGGCGCCCGGTCTGTGCTACTGTTCTGAGCAGGGGGCCTGGTTAACGGTTGATGCTCTCCTTTGGTACTGTTTGTCCCCAGTGCTCCTTGGAGCCTGGGGAGGTTTAGCCTTTAAAAATCAAACTGTCCAGAACTTTGCGAAGCCAAGACAGGTGGATCACGTGGTCAGGAGTTCAAGCTCAGCCTGGCCAAGATGCTAAAACCCTGTCTCTACTAAAAATACAAAAATTAGCCAGGCATGATGGCACGTGCCCACAATCCCAGCTACTTGGGAGGCTGAGCCAGGAGAATCGCTTGAACCCAGGTGGCAGAGGTTGCAGTGAGCTAAGATTGCGCCACTGCACTCCAGCCTGGGCAACAGAGCAAGACTCCGTCTCAAAACAAAAATCAATCAATCAAACTACTTTGGCCAGGCACAGTGGCTCACACCTGTAATCCCAACACTTTGGGAGGCTGAGGCAGGAGGACCACCTGAGGTCGAGAGTTCAAGACTAGCCTGACCAACACGGAGAAACCCCATCTCTACTAAAAATACAAAATTAGCCAGGCATGGTGGTGCATGCCTGTAATCCCAGCTATTTGAGAGGCTGAGGCAGGAGAATCACTTGAATCTGGGAGGCAGAGGTTGCGATGAACCAAGATTGCGCCATTGCACTCCAGCCTGGGCAACGAGAGAAACTCTGTCTCAAAAAATAAATAAATATAAACATAAATAAAACTGCCATGGAGACTGCTTTACCCAAAAGTTTGGTTCACAGCCTTCCTTGGATTATCCGCTACGGCAAAGTAAAACCTTCAAGCTTGTACTGCTATCTCGTGGCTAACGTTCCAGGTCATCGTTTATGTGTGCGTATACATGTCTAGATGTATTTACTTACATGTACACTTACTGCTATATGTTGTGTCTACCAAATTGACTTATAAGTAAAAGAGGGCTCAGCCAGGCGCAGTGGCTCACGCCTGTAATCCCAGTACTTTGGGAGGCTGAGGTGGATCACGAGCTAGGGAATTCGAGACCAGCCTGACCAACATGGCGAAACCCTGTCTCTACTAAAAATACAAAAATTAGCCGGGCGTTGTGGTGGGCACCGGTAATCCCAACTACTCGGGAGACTGAGGCAGGAGAATTGCTTGAACTCAGGAGGTGGAGGTTGCAGTGAGCCGAGGTCGCGCCACTGCACTCCAGCCTGGGCGACGGAGCAAGACTCTTGTCTCAAAAAAAAAAAAAAAAAAAAGGGCTTAAGTAATTAAGTAAATACGTCTAAGCAATTTTCAAGTCCACTTAAGTATAACTTTACTAGGCCGGGTGCGGTGGCTCACGCTTGTAATCCCAGCACTTTGGGAGGCCGAGGCGGGCGGATCACGAGGTCAGGAGATCGAGACCAAGACCACGGTGAAACCCCGTCTCTACTAAAAAATACAAAAAATTAGCTGGGCATGGTGGCGGGCACCTGTAGTCCCAGCTACTTGGAGAGGCTGAGGCAGGAGAATGCGTGAACCCGGGAGGCGGAGCTTGCAGTGAGCCGAGATTGCGCCACTGCACTCCAGCCTGGGTGACAGAGCGAGACTCCATCTCAAAAAAATAAAAAAATAAATAAATAAATAAAAAAGAAATGCTTGTTCCCCGGTGCTGTAAAGAAATAGCACTTGAACATAAATTCAATTTCCTCAGCAAGGCCATTTTTACTTTCTGCAGAAAGGGTACCCTCGCCAGCAGTTTTGCCATGAGAGTACACTGAACAAAGGAGACAGGGTCATTTATAACCTGACGCGTCCACCCTACTGCCGTGTCCGGTTTCCACTGGCTGGAACGGGACATCACATTTTGTATTTTTCCCAATTGGCTAGCAACTTAGAACTTTTAAAAGAGGCAAAGGCAGAGGAGAACAAAGGAAGGAGGAAGTAACTTGTGGAATGCTGAGAAAGGTAAAAACACCTTCAAATAAGGATGAGGAACAGGCTATCACCTAATGTTTGCTTGGACCAGTATAAGCATGCCAGGGCAAATATTTAGGCTAAATTGTGGGAGCTAAGAACATAAAGTACATTGATTTCTTTATTATGGCTAGCAGATATTTAACAATGTTACCACAGGTCTTTGAATAAATTTTGCTTCTAAGAGAAGTTACTATTTATTCCTAATTAGATGGGGAGGAAAGTCTTTGAAGAGGAACCTCTACTTTTTATAATAGCGATTCTCCTACCTCAGCCTCCCGAGCATACAGGTGCTCGTCACCACACCCGGCTAATTTTTATATTTTTAGTAGAGACGGGGTTTCACCATGTTGGCCAAGCTGTTATCTAACTCCTGACCTCAGGTGATCCGCCCGCCTCAGCCTCCCAAAGTGCTGGGAGCACAGACATGAGCCACCGCGCCTGGCCGAGGATGGCATCTTTGATGTGAATAAGCTTTTCCCAAATTCACAGATTAAGACTTCTACTGTCATAAAACTCTTATCTTTGAATATTTGTTCTTGCTTGTGCCTCTATGAACAATAAAAGTGGAAAAGGCATCTGTTATGTGCACTAATGGGATGTACTTTTATTTGTGAAGTAGTTTGAAGCCAACCTTATACATGGATAACTTTATACTTTAATAGATAAAAAATGAAGGCCCAGTGCAGGTAAAAAACTTTAATGGGGCTGGGCACGGTGCTCACGCCTGTAATCCCAGCACTTTGGGAGGTCGAGGCAGGCGGATCACCTGAAGTCAGGAGGTTGAGACCAGCCTAGCCAATGTGGTGAAACCTCGTCTCTACTAAAAAATATATACATAAAAATTAGCTGGGCGTGGTGTTGGCACCTGTAATCCCAGCTACTCGGGAGGCTGAGGCATGAGAATCACTTGAACCCAGGAGGGAGAGGTTGCAGTGAGCCAAGATGGTGCCATTGCACTCCAGCCTGGGCAACAAGAGCGAAACTTCGTCTCAAAAAAAAAAAAAAAAAAGTATCCCTCATGATGGGTTCCACAGCAAATTCTACTGTAAAGGCTACAGTTATACAATAGACTTTTAATTCTCTTGTGAAAGTTATGATACAATTGGCTAAACAGAGAAGTATCTGTGCAGCTGCTGGCACTTGTGGCCTATGGAGAAATACATCACATGAAGACTATAGAAATTTAGTGGTAGGGGATTAACAAAGAGACTGCTTAGCCAAGTGAGTAAACTTTTTTTTTTTTTTGAGACGGAATTTTGCTCTTGTTGCCCAGGCTGGAGTGCAATGGCACGATCTCGGCTCACTGCAACCTCTGCCTCCCGGGTTCAAGCAATTCTCCTGCCTCAGCCTCCCGAGTAGCTGGGACTACAGGCATGCACCACCACGCCTGGCTAATTTTGTATTTTTAGTAGAGATGGGGTTTCTCCATGTTGCTCAGGCTGGTCTCAAACTCCCAACCTCAGGTGATCTGCCCGCCTCGGCCTCCCAAAGTGCTGGGATTACAGACGTGAGCCACCACGCCCGGCCATGAGTAAACTCTATCTAGCTCATTCTTTGATCTATGTGATTTTAGGTGGTTTGGTTTATGGGGAACCTGGGTAAGGAGCATACTCCAAACTCTTGGTATCATCCTCCCAATAGTCATAATAATAGTCTCCCTGGTGCGCTGTATTCTCTCAAAGGTTTTAAATGCTTGCATGCAGCTATCTCTAGAATGTCAAATGGTCTCTCTTCAACTGGAATAACAGGAGCTAAAAAAATGTGCCACCATAAGGACACCGTAAGCTATAAATGATGTGCTGAGATAGGAAACCCAAAATGATGGTAACTGAGAGTGGCGCTAAGGCCCTAAGGCTTGGTCACACTCTCACTTAAATGACAGCCTAACCAAAAAGGGGGAATTTTTTAAGCAAAATTATGGGAGGCCACTGTTTTGGACTAGGCTCATGCACTAGGCCTCAACAAACCAAACCAAAATGGAGTCGCTCATGCTAGGACTTTAAGGAAACACATAGATTCTAAAACAGACCAGGTTTTGTTTTTTTCTCCCGCAAATCTCTATGACAAACCTTTCTTTTTTTTTTTTCTGAGACGGAATCTCACTCCCTCGCCCCCAGACTGGAGTGGAGTGGCTCAATCTCAGCTCACTGCAACCTCCACCTCCCAGGTTCAAGCAATTCTCCTGCCTCAGCCTCCTGAGTAGCTAGGATTACAGGCTTGCGCCACCCCGCCCAGCTAATTTTTTTCTATTTAGTAGAGACAGGGTTTCACTATGTTGGCCAGGCTGATCTGGAACTCCTGACCTCGTGATCCGCCCGCCTCAGCCTCCCAAAGTGCTGGGATTACAGGTGTAAGTCACTGCGCCTGGTCGATATAACAAACATTTCTAACAGCATAGGTATCCACCCCCTGCAGTTCCCATTAAATGTTTTAACCAAATTCATTTCTTCTTGCCTAGAGACCATCAAGCTTCAGCTATCATGCAACAAAGGTTCCAGCCAGTTCCAGGTGATGACACCACCCCTGGCCATCAAAAAGCTACCCTGCCTCCACTAGACAGAGCAGGGTGAGAGTTCCATGATCCCTAATAGGTGGGGACCATCCCCCAAGCCAGCATGAAGCAGTTACAGAAAAAAGACCATCCGTCCCTCTGCCTCCCATAAAGATTTATGGGGATCACATCTCAGGGGGCAGATGAGGCAGCAAAATAGGGTCTGGGGGCAGGTAACCTAAGGCCAATTCACACTTCAGCTATAACAGGAAATATCCTCTCCTTAGGGCATACATCGTTAATAACTTTGCAATTTTAACTTTACTTCATCTTCTTCATTTACATAGGGCATTCCCCAAGTAGAGGGTTTATTTAAACTCACAAAAATTTTGTTAACAGGGCCTTTGAGCCCCTGTGCTCATTCTCGCTCCCAGGCTGTGGAGTGTACTTTCATTGTCTTTTTTTTTTTTTTTGAGATGGAGTCTCGCCCTGTCGCCCAGGCTGGAGTGCAGTGGCACAATCTTGGCTCACTGCAACCTCCACCTCCTGGGTTCACACCATTCTCCTGCCTCAGCCTCCAGAGTAGCTGGGACTACAGGTGCCCACCACCACGCCTGGCTAATTTTTTTGTATTTTTAGTAGAGATGGGGTTTCACCATGTTAGCCAAGATGGTCTCAATCTCCTGACCTCATGATCTGCCTGCCTCAGCCTCCCAAAGTGCTGGGATTACAGGCATGAGCCACTGCACCTGGCTCATTTTCAATAAAACCCTTCATTCCTTCCTTGATTTGTTTGTGCATTTTGTCCAAGTGTTTGTTCAAGATGCCAAGAACGTGGACACCCTCCACCGTTAACACATGGACAAAGTCCAGGGCCGGGAATGGGGGTGCTTGTTGTCCTTGCTATTCTTTCTTTTTTTTTTTGAGATGGAGTTTTGCTCTTGTTGCCCAGGCTGGAGTGCAATGGCACGATCTTGGCTCACTGCGAACTCCACCTCCTGGGTTCAAGCGATTCTCCTGCCTCAGCCTCCCGAGTAGCTGGGATTACAGGCATGCACTACCACGCCCGGCTAATTTTTTTTGTATCTGTAGGATCAGAGTGAGCCCAAGGTTTCACCATGTTGGTCAGGCTGGTCTCAAACTCCCAACCTCAGGTGATCTGCCCACCTCGGCCTCCCACAGTGCTGGGATTACAGGCGTGAGCCACCACACCCGTCCTTGTCCTTGCTATTCTATGGCTCACCATCACATCATAAATTCATTGTTTGGTTTGGTTAGTGTATGTCCACCAGAGGAGACAATTTCCCCTCCCAGATTTCTCTCCCAAAGATAAGACCCTGGACAGAAGTGGATTCAGGTAGATGGCCACCCAACCTCTCCGTACCCTGACCATCTCTGTTCTGGCATCAAAAAGTGAATTAGGGAATTTAGAACAAAGGAGCTTCCTCTCCACAAACCCTTTTATTGTCTATAGAATCTCAGAGCTGGAAGAACCCTAAAGATGTGTAATCATTCTTAACTGTTTATTTTTAGCACACAGACTGCCTCAAATGGGGCTGTCCATACCCAAGTAATGAAACCTTGGGCTCACTCTGATCCTACAGATGCATCTTTGGCAACAGGTTTAGAAAGCCTGGATTGGGGCCGGGCATGGTGGCTCATGCCTGTAATCCCAGTATTTTGGGAGGCTGAGGCAGACGGATCACCTGAGGTCAGGAGTTTGAGACCAGCCTGGCCAACATGGTGAAACATCATCTCTACTAAAAAATACAAAAATTAGCTGGGCATGGTAGCAGGCACCTGTAATCCTAGCTACTCAGAAGGCTAAGGCAGGGAGATTTGCTTGAATCTGGGAAGCAGAGGTTGCAGTGAGCTGAGATCGTGCCACTGCACTCCAGCCTAGGTGACAGAGTGAGACTCTGTCTAAAAAAAAGCCTGAACTGGAGAATTGTAAGTAAATCCACTCTTTATTTTACAGAATATTCTGCGGAAAATTTACTCCACTACCCTTAGATTTTTTTTTTTTTTTAAATCTCATGTTAATTATCATGTCTGGGCGTGGTGGCTCATACCCGTAATCCCAGCACTTTGGGAGGCCGAGGGGGGCACATCACTTGAGGTCAGGAGTTCCAGACCACCCTGGCCAACATGGCAAAGCCCTGTCTCTACTAAAACTACAAAAAAATTAGCTGGGCATGGTGGCACGCGCCTGTAGTCCCAGCTACTTGGGAGGGTGAGGCACAAGAATCGCTTGAACTGAGGCGGCAGAGGTTACAGTGAGCAGATATCAAGCCACTGCACTGCAGCCTGGGCGACAGAGTGGGATTCTGTCAAGTGATTCTCCTGCCTCAGCCTCCTAAGTAGCTGGGATTACAGGCATGTGCCAACACACTCAGCTAATTTTTTTGTATTTTCAGTAGAGGTGGCGTTTCACCATGTTGGCCAGGCTGGTCTCGAACTCCTGACCTCGTGATCCACCTGCCTCGCTTCCCAAAGTGCTGGGATTACAGGCTTGAGCCACCTTGCCCGGCCTTAAAAGTGCATTCTTGGTTGGGAGCGGTGGCTCACACCTGTAATCCCAGCACTTTTAGGGGCTGAGGTGGGTGGATCACTTGAGGTCAGGAGTTGGGAGACCAGCCTGGCCAACATGGTGAAACCCTGTCTCTACTGAAAAGACAAAAATTAGCTGGGCGTGGTGGCAGGCGCCTGTAATCCCAACTACTTGGGAGGCTGAGGCAGGAGAATCGCTTGAACCCAGGAGGAAGAGGTTGCAGTGAGCCAAGATTGTGCCATTGTACTCCAGCCTGGATGACTGAGGGAGACTCTGCCTCAAAAAAAAAAAAAAAAAAAAAACAAAAAGAAAAAAAGTCTGGAGAATGAAGACTGATATTAAATTGGAATAATAACCAAGATGATACAGGAATAATTTCTTTGTCACTGTCTACAAATAGATTGGCTATATATATACAATATTTGAAATGTTAAGTGGCTTATGGCAGTTTATTATTTTTCCCTTTATTATTACTTTCTTTTCCATTTGCTTTGTGTGGGAAAGGAATGCTGAAGGAGGTAGTAGGGTCACTCCTTTTTAAAATTTAGTTTTGTTTTTTTTTTAAACAGGGTCTTGCTTTGTCGCCTAGGCTGGAACACAGTGGTGTGATCATAGCTCACTGCAGCCTCGAACTTGCAGGCTCAAGAGATCTTCCCACCTCAGCCTCCTGAGTAGCTGCCATTACGGGGGTGCACCACCATGCCTGGCTAATTTTTTTTTTTTTTTGGGTATGTCTGTGTCACCCAAGCTTGTCTCAAACTCCTGGGCTCAAGCAATCCTCTTGCCTCGGCCTCCCAAAGTGCTGGGATTACAGGTATAAACCATCTCACCTGGCACGTTTGAACTCTTCTTTACATATTATTCGTTGATATTTCATTAGGTAGAATATTGTATCTAATTATATCTATTATATCTTAATTACTGCCAAAATGTACCAAATAATTGCAATCCTTCATCTACAAATTGTCCATGTCCTGCCCACTAAAATATATTAAAACTGCTTTTTATTTAATTCATCTCCGTAAGTTTTATTTTTGTAAAGACAGTCTCACTTTGTTATCCAGGCTGGTCTCAAACTCCTGGGCTCAAGCAATCCACCTGCCTCGGTTTCCCAAAGTACTGGGATTACAGGCATGACCACCATGCCTGGCCATCTCTCTGTAAATTTTAGATGCCCTGGGCCATGGAAAAGATCACAGAATATAAATCAATTTACTGTTTGACTTCATTGAAAATAAGAACAGGTCCAGCCTGGCCAACATGGTGAAATCCCGTCTCTACTAAAAATACAAAAATTAGCCGGGTGTGGTGGCGCACACCTGTAATCAGCTACTTGGGAAGCTGAGGCAGGAGAATCACTTGAACCTGGGAGGTGGAGGTGGCAGTGAGCCAAGATCACGCCACTGCACTTCCCTGGGCAACAGAGTGACACTCCATCTCAAAAAAAAAAAAAAAAAAAAAGAAAGAAAAAAGAAAAGAAGAACAGGTGATATTTTAAATGTGGGACACATTATTTGGAATTGGCTGAAAAGACTAAATTCTTCATTCCCAAATGTGTGACATGTTTGCAAAAAGACTTCATCTTGGGAATGTGGCTGTAACTGGATAAACTCCAAGTTCTATTTGAGGACACATTAAAATCCTGCAATTGTGAATTATGTAGATACAATAACTGCAAATGGGAGACATCCTGGTTGTTTTGGTGTTTTTTATTTTTATTTGCTTTTTAGAGATGAGGGTCTCACTGTGTTGCTCAGGCTGGACTGGAACTCCTGGGCTCAAGTGATCCTCTCAAGTCACTTCCCAAGTAGCTGGGACTACAGGTGTGCACTGCACATGGCTTGTTTTTGTTTTGATTTAGAACAGGTAGAAATTCATTTTTCCAGTGATGACTGCCAAATTCCAAACTCTAGTCCAAGCCATTGCATAAAACTCTTCTCTGCTAATTGGATCTACCCCAGACTGAACACTGAAACACTTGAGGAGTGGTGCTAGCAGATCCACCCACCCACTTGGATCTCCTAGCAGAATTATCAAAGCAGATCCTTTTTTGGACTTTTAAGAAAGTCCTGTTAGTTAAGTGTGAAAGAGGTCTCTATATCAGTGGGTCGTTAACACTAATAATGGTGGCGACATTACTATTAAGTTTAGTGTTATCAATGAGTACTCCACTGATGTGTAAGAAGAGAGGTTCTCCCAAAAAGCCCTGAATTCACCACTACACACTCTATGCAGGTAACAAAACGATACTTGTGCCCTATACATTTATACAAATAGAAAACTTTAAAAAAAAGGTTCTTTTCACCATTTCACACTTTATTAAAAGCAGGGTTTTGGCTGGGCGCAGTGGCTCAAGTCTGTAATCCTAGCACTTTGGGAGGCCAAGGCGGGCTGATCACGAGGTCAGGAGATCGACACCATCCTGGCTAACACAGTGAAACTCCGTCTCTACTAAAAATACAAAAAATTAGCTGGGAGTGGTGGCAGGCGCCTGTAGTCCCAGCTACTCAGGAGGCTGAGGAAGGAGAATGGCGTGAACCCAGGAGGCGGAGCTTGCAGTGAGCCAAGATCGCACCACTGCACTCCAGCCTGGGCGACGGAGCGAGACTCCGTCTCAAAAAAAAAAAAAAGCAGGGTTTTTTCTTTTGTTTTTTGAGACAGGGTCTCAAAAAACAGGCTGGAGTGCAGTGGTGTGATCACAGATGCTCACTGCAGCCTCGACCTCCCAGGCTCAAGTGATCCTCCCACCTCAGCCTCCTGAGTAGCTGGGATCACACATGGCTAATTTTTTTTTTTTTTTTTTAGTAGAGATGAGGTCTCACTATGCTGCCCAGGCTGGTCCCAAACTACTGGGAATACAGGTGTGAGTTACTGTACCTGGCTGTTAAAAGCAGTTTTAGCCAGGCACAGTGGCTCACGCCTGTAATCCCAGCACTTTGGGAGGCTGAGGCGGGTGGATCACGAAGTCAGGAGTTCGAGACCAGCCTGGCCAATATGATGAAACCCCATCTCTACTAAAAAATACAAAAATTAGCCAGGCATGGTGGTGCGTGCCTGTAGGTCTCAGCTACTTGGTAGGCGGAGGTTGCAGAGAGCCTAGATCGTGCCACTACACTCCAGCCTAAGTGACAGAGTGAGACTCCATCTCAAAAGGAAAAAAAAAAAAAAAAAAGGCGGTTTTAAGGAGTGCTAACCTCCAGTAAGATCTCTTCAGTACACACAGATCTGTTCACTGAGCTATTATTATTCAACATAAATATGATATGCTATTTCAGGCCCTGATAACAGGCTAAGCATTGCTTATTGAAACAGGTGATGTAGCACACGCCATTACATCTAAAACACCAAGACTGGGTTGGTGAGTCCAGGTTACCCTTGAACAACTTGGGGGTTAGAGGCCCTGACTCCCCACACAGTTGAAAATCCATGTGTAATTTTTTTTTTTTTTTTGAGACAGGGTCTCGCTCTGTTAACCAGGCTGGGCTGCAATGGCATGATCTCAGCTCACTGAAACCTCCGCCTCCTGTGCTCAAGTGATCCTCCCATCTCAGCCTCCCAAGTAGCTGACACCACAGGAATGCACCACCGTGCCTGGCTAATTTTTCTATTTTTTTGTAGAGATGGGGTTTCGCCATGTTGCCCAGGCTGGTCTCAAACTCCTGAGTTCAAGCAATCTGCCTGCCTCAGCCTTTCAAAATGCTGGGACTACAAGCGTGACCCACTGTGCCTGGCCCCCATGTATAACTTCTGACTCCCTAAAAACTTGATTACTAATAACCTACTACGGACCAGAACCCTTACCTATAACATAAAGTTGATAATACATATCTTTTTTTTGAGAGACAGACCAAGTCTCACTGTTGCCCAGGCTGGAGTGCAGTGGTGTGATCTCGGCTTACTGCAGCCCCTGCCTCCCGGGTTCAAGCGATTCTTCTGCCTCAGCCTCCTGAGTAGCTGGGATTAC
Source organism: Hylobates moloch (assembly GCF_009828535.3). Classification (NCBI taxonomy): domain Eukaryota; kingdom Metazoa; phylum Chordata; class Mammalia; order Primates; family Hylobatidae; genus Hylobates; species Hylobates moloch. The sequence goes on along the minus strand of NW_026652295.1, from coordinate 41,308,292 downwards.
AGGTATGCACCAGCACATAGGCTAATTTTTGTATTTTTAGTAGAGACGGGGTTTCACCATGTTGGCCAGGCTAGTCTTGAACTCCTGACCTCAGGTGATCTATCCGCCTCAGCTTCCCAAAGTGCTGGGATTACAGGGGTGAGCTACCACGCCAGGCCAATAACATGTACCTTGTATGCGTATTATATAGTGTAATCTTACATCAAAGCTATAGAGGCTGGGCGCGGTGGCTCACGTCTGTAATCCCAGCACTTTAGGAGGCTGAGGCGGGCGGATCACAAGGTCAGGAGACCGAGACCATCCTGGCTAACATGGTGAAACCTGTCTCTACTGAAAATACAAAAAATTAGCTGGGCGTGGTGGCGGGCGCCTGTAGTCTCAGCTACTCGGGAGGCTGAGGCAGGAGAATGGCGTGAACCCGGGACGGGGAGCTTGCAGTGAGCTGAGAACGTGCCACTGCACTCCAGCCTGGGAGACAGAGCAAGACTCCGTCTCAAAAAAAAAAAAAAAAAAAAAAGCCAGATCGCCATTGACCCTCACACACACAACATGGAGCTGAACTATGTGGGCCCACATATATGTGGATTTTCTCCCGTCTCTGCCACCCTGAGACATCAAAATCAGCTTCTCCCAAGATGAGAAGGATGAAGACCTTAAGATGATCCACTTCCACTTAACAAACAGTAAATATATTTTTCTTATGACCTTCTTAGTAACGTTTTTTCTGTAGCTTTTTTTTTTGAGACGGAGTCTCGCTCTGTCGCCCAGGCTGGAGTGCAGTGGTGCGATCTCGGCTCACTGCAAGATCCGCCTCCCGGGTTCACGCCATTCTCCTGCCTCAGCCTCCGGAGCAGCTGGGAATACAGGAGCCCACCACCACGCCCGGCTAATTTTTTTTTTTTTTTTGGTATTTTTAGTAGAGACGGAGTTTCACCATGTTAGCCAGGATGGTCTCGATCTCCTGACCTCGTGATCCGCCCGCCTCAGCCTCCCAAAGTGCTGGGATTACAGGCGTGAGCCACCATGCCCGGTCAATATGGCTTTTTAATGTCTTTTTTTTTTTTTCTTTTTTGGGCAATCTTTTCCACTTACGGGCAGTTGGTGCTAATACATGTTGCTACTACCAGAGCTGGCAGTAGGGTCCATCTCATTGAAACGAGTGACTTAGCATGGACCCATGTATCTGTCATAAAAAACAGGCTTTTCTTTCAAGATCAAAAAATAAGGGGAATTTTGTTGATACTTGGGAACTATAGTGATGCAGGGCTGCGGTCAACATCTGGACACCATAAGTCTCCACACTAGAGGGGAGTGTGGGGCTCCCATTCACAGGACAAACCTCATGGGTTTACAGATTTATGATGATAATTTTCTGGCAGGCATTCAGTCAAGTGTCTTTTTCTAACAAATGTAATTAAAACAATTTTCTTTTTTTTTTTTTTGGAGACAGAGTCTCACTCTGTCACCCAGGCTGGAGTGCAGTAGCAGGATGTTCAAGCAATTCTCCTGCCTCAGCCTCCCAAGTAGCTGGGATTACAGGCACATGCCCCCACACCAGGCTAATTTTTGTATTTTAGTAGAGACAGGGTTTCACCAAGTTGGCCAGGCTGGTCTTGAACTCCTGACCTCAGGTGATCCACCCGCCTCAGCCTCCCAGAGATGGGATTACAGATGTGAGCCCCCACACCTGGCAAAACAATTTTCTGACAGATGTTAAGTTAAAGGTGTGAAGAGCACCTTTTCCTAACTTGCATAAAGATCTATGGAAATGCCACCCAGCAGTCTCAAAGTAAGGAGAGGAGCCTGCCTCCTAGGACCTGCCCTTTCAAATGAATATGGAAGCCCTGATGCAGCACTCGTGAGATTTTACTGTCTGAGGATGTTTTGTTGTTGTTGTTGTTTTGTTTCAGACAAGAGTCTTGCCTGTTGCCCAGGCTGGAGTGCAATGGCATGATCTCAGCTCACTGCAACCTCTGCCTCCTGAGTCATTCTTCTGCCTCAGCCCTGCACCACCACGCCTGGCTAATTTTTTGTACCTTTAGTAGAGACAGGGTTTCACCATATTGGCCAGGCTGGTCTCGAACTCCTGATCTCGTGATCCACCAACCTTGGGCTCCCAAAGTGCTGGGATTACAGGCGTTGAGTCATCGTGTCTGGTCATCTGTGGTTCTTTTAATCATTGAACTGGAACAAACTGGCCTTGTGGTCTGTCCATCAGTCCTCGTGGTTCTAGTTGATGGAAGTCTCCAACAGAGATGGAGCCATTCTGCTGTTTGTGTTTCTGAGGACAAGACATTGACCCAATGTAAATTCACTGATGTCCTGCCCCCTCTTAGGACAACATCCTGGGTTTATCTAGGTGAAGTGAGTTCTAGCTGCCTCCTCTTAAGGACCGTGAGAGGTGTTTGCTAAGCATGCAGACTCCCAGGTCTCAACCCAGCAAGTCTGAGGCAAGCCCAGACATCTGTATGTTTAGCAAGTATTCTAGGCGACTCTCATGTCCAGGTGAGTTAAGTTTAGAATCTTGTTCTAATGAGGCTTCTGACAGGAGGACGGAAATCAGGTTAACTTGAGTGCAGGCAGTACCCTTACCTGATTATACTTGTGCCCTATAAATTTATACAAATAGAAAACTTTTAAAAACAGAGGTTCTTTTTACAATTTCACACTTTATTACGAGCAGGTTTTTTGTTTCATTTTGTTTTTTGAGACAGGGTCTCAGTCTGTTACTCATGCTGGAGTGCAGTGATATGATCAGCCTAAGTCTCCACACTTAAGGGGAGTGCAAATGGGAGACATCCTGGTTGTTTTGGTGTTTTTTTGTTTTTATTCGCTTTTTAGAGATGAAGGTCTCACTGTGTTGCTCAGGCTGGACTGGAACTCCTGGGCTCAAGCAATCCTCTCAAGCCACCTCCCAAGTAGCTGGGACTACAGGCATGCACTGCACATGGCTTGTGTTTTGATTCAGAACAGGTAGAAATTCATCTATATAAATTTGTGTATATCAGGTAGATTAATTTCTGCCTATTCTGAATCAAAACAAAAACAAGCCATGGATAGGAAGGGGTATAGGAAAGTGGGAGGCAATGCCCAAGTTCGGAAAGGCTTGTGTGGTGGGGAGAAGAAAACCTGGGCTGGGCGCAGAGCCACACACCTGTAATTCCAAAACTTTGGGAGGCCGAGGTGGGAGGACTGTTTGAGCTCAGGAGTGTGAGACCAGCCTGGGCAACATGGCAAAACCCCATCTCTATTAAAAAAAAAACAAACAGAAAAAATAGGCTGGGCGTGGTGGCTCATGCCTGTAATCCCAGCATTTTAGGAGGCCAAGGCGGGTGGATCAACTGAGGTCAGAAGTTTGAGACCAGCCTGACCAATATGGTGAAACCCTGTGTCTACTAAAAATTAGCCAGGCGTGGTGGCACACGCCTGTAGTCCCAGCTACTCGGGAGGCTGAGACAGAATTGCCTGAACCCGGGAGGTGGAGGTTGCAGTGAGCCAAGATCACGTCACTGCACTCCAGCCTGGGTGGCAGAGCGAGACTCCATCTCAAAAAAAAAAGCAGCAGAAAAAAAAACAGAAAAAATTAGCTGCACATGGTAGCGTGCGCCTCTGCACCTGCAGTCCCAGCTAGTCGGAAGGCTAAGGTAGGAGGATCGCTTGAGTCTGGGAGGTTGAAGTTGCACTGAGTCATGATCATGCCACGACATTGCAGCCTGAGCAACAGAGGGAGACCCTGTCTCAAAAAAAAAAAAAAAAAAGCCAGGCGTGGTGGCTCACACCTGTAATCTCAGCACTTTGGGAGGCCAAGGCAAGTGGATCACGTTGTCAGGAGATCGAAACCATCCTGGCTAACACAGTGAAACCCCACCACTACTATGGTCGAGCACGAAAGATCGGATACAAAAAATTAGCTGAGCGTGGTGGCAAGCGCCTGTAGTCCCAGCTACTCAGGAGGCTGAGGCAGGAGAATAGTGCGAACCTGGGAGGTGGAGCTTGCAGTGAGCCGAGATTATGCCACTGCACTCCAGCCTGGGCGATAGAGCGAGACTACATCTCAAAAAAAAAAAAAAAAAAAAGGGAAAGAAAAAACCCAGAAAACCAGGTTTCCTGCATTCCGCCTTTCTAGGCAGGGCCAGTGTAAGCTGCTGCTGGGTGGGCTGAGTGAAAGCTAGTGAGTATGCAACAAGCCTGGCCCTTGGGAGGCAGTAACCACAGGTCAAAGGGCAAAGCAGTGACAACACTGCCTGCCCTCGTCTGGGCCAGGGCCTGGGATTGGGCCACTGGGCCAACACCTCAGTAAGGAGTTTTTTTTTTGTTTTTGTTTTTGTTTGTTTTTGAGATGGAGTCCCCCTCTGTCACCCAGGCTGGAGTGAAGTGGTGTGATCTTGGCTCACTGCAACCTCCACCTCCTGGGTTCAAGGATTCTCCTGCCTCAGCCTCCCAAGTAGCTGGTATTACAGGCATGCACCACCACGCCCAGCTAATTTTGTATTTTTAGTAGAGACAGGGTTTCTCGATATTGGTCAGGCTGGTCTCGAACTCCTGACCTCAGGTGATCTGCCCATCTCGGCCTCCCAAAGTGCTGGGATTACAGCCGTGAGCCACCACGCCTGGCTTAGGGGTTCGATCTTTACCTTGTCCTACTTTAAAAATTAATGAGGCCAGGCATGGTGGCTCACACCTGTAATCCCAGCACTTTGGGAGGCCGAGATGGGAGGATTGCTTGAGTCCAGGAGTTTGAGACCAGCCTGGCCAACATGTGGAGACCCTGTTGCTACAAATTTTTTTTTTTTTTTGGTTGCGGGGGATGGAGTCACTCTGTCGCCCAGGCTGGAGTGCAGTGGTGCAATCTCGGCTCACTGCAACCTCCGCCTCCTGGTTTCAAGCAATTCTCCTGCCTCAGCCTCCCGAATAAGAGGCTGAAATCACACCAGGCCCAAAAAATAAATTAAAAAAATTATTGGCCGGGTACGGTGGCTCATACCTGTAATCCTAGCACTCTGGGAGGCCGAGGTGGGTGGATCATCTGAGGTGAGGAGTTCGAGACCAGCCTGGCCATCATGGTGAAACCCTGTCTCTATTACAAATAAAAAATTAGCCAGACATGGTTGTGTGTGCCTATAACCCCAGCTACTCAGGAGGCTGACGCAGGAGAATCACTTGAACCCGGGAGGGAGAGGTTGCAGTGAGCCAAGATTGTGCCAGTGCACTCCAGCCTGGGTGACAGAGAGAGACCCTTGCAAACAAATAAAAAAGTATTTAAATAATTATTTCTTTTTTTAGACTCATGGTCTCACTATGTTGCCTAGGCTAGTCTCAAACTCCTGGGTTCGAGCGATCCTCCAGCCTTGGTCTCCCAAAGTGCTGGGATTACAGGTATGAGCCTCCACACGTGGTATACAAAAAAAACAAAATGTTTAAATTAGCCAGGTACAGTGGCACATACCTATGGTCCCAACTATTCAGGAGGATCACTTGCGCCTGAGAGGTTGAGGCTTGCAGTGAGTCATGATCACACCACTGCACTCCAGCCTGGGTGACAAAGGGAGATCCTGTTCCAAAAAAGAAAGGTGGGGGAAAGGGCCAGCCATGGTAGCTCCTGCCTGTAATCCCAGCACTTTGGGAGGCCAAGGCAGGTGGATCACTCGAGGTCAGGAGTTCGAGAACAGCCTGGCCAACATGGCGAAACCCTGTCTCTACTGAAAATACAAAAATTAGCCGGGTGTGGTGGCGGGTACCTGTAATCCCAGCTACTTGGGAGGCTGAAGCAGAGAATTACTTGAACCCAGGAGGCGGAGGTTGCAGTGAGCTGAGGTTGTGACACTGCACTCCAACCTGGGCAACAGAGTGAGACTGTCTCAAAAAAAAAAAAAAAAAAAAAAAAAAGAGACCCAAAACAAAACAAAAAAACAAAAAAAAATCAATGAAGCTCTGGGGACAGAAGCAAGCCAGGCCTTGAAATGCTGTTAGTGATAGAATGCGGGAATCAGAAAGTGGCTACCAAATCCTAGACAGTTCAGGGGGCAGGAAACAGATCCCTGCCCTGGGTGCCAGCCCCTCCACCTCACCCCCAGCCATCTTCTATGCTCAGAACAAAGTCCAGGACAAGACCTGCATCTAGACTGGAATCTCACTGCTCACCAGCTCCTTTAACAGGGGGAACATCAGTTCTGGAGACGCAGAGGTGGAGGCTGGACCAAGACAGTATCATTTTCCCAGGACCTGGCGTCATCCTCAATAGCCTAAGGAGAGACAGATTCCATTCTGTTCCACTCTCTATGGCCTTGGCTGCCCTAACCTGGTAGAGGGAGAGAGGCTGGGACCAGGCTATGAGAGGGCCCCTCACTCCCAGTTCGGCCCCCAGAGCCGCTGCAATGGACGCAGGGAGGCTTCAGCAGTGTATCCCTCCTACCCACTGGGCCTGGCCTGGAAGTGTGAGGTAGGGTTGCAGTGTGGGTGCTCACGGGAGATCTGGTGCAGGCACAGCTCCCCCAGGACTTGCTGCCATTCTTTCCTCCCAATAAGTCACAGCTGCTTCCTATTTGCCTTTTAGGAATCTTGGTGGTGGTTAGGCCAGGCGCAGTGGCTCCCACCTGTAATCCCAACACTTTGGGAAGCCGAGGCGGATGGATCACGGGTCAGGAGTTCAAGACTATCCTGGCCAAGATGGTGAAACCCCGTCTCTACGAAAAATACAAAAAATTAGCCGAGCATGGTGGCAGGCGCCTGTAATCCCAGCTACTCGAGAGGCTAAGGCAGAGAATTGCTTGAACCCGGGAGGCAGACGTTGCAGTGAGCCGAGATCGCACCACTGCACTCCAGCCTGGGCAACTGAATGAGACTCCGTCTCAAAAACAAAACAGGACAAAAAAAAAAGAATCTTAGTGGTGGTGACAGGTTAAGGCCAAGAAACCAAACCAGTTCGATACAACTCACACTGTCAGTGCCAGGGGTTGGGGGAAGAGGCCCTGGCAGCTGTGGAGAGTGGAAGTACCATGGATTTGTAATCTGAACGCCAGTGTCTGCGTCCCAGCTATACCACTCCTTAACAGCAGGACCTTGACTCCAAGGTCACTTGACTCCAAGCATATCACTTGACTCTAGCCTGTTTTCTCCTCTACACAATGAGGTTAACAGCATACCTCATAAGAGTGTGGTAATAGTAAAAGTTAAAGCATACAATTTGAATACATACAATTGTCATCACTACTGTACCAATTGCCCTGATCCCTGCCTTCAGGACAAACTGGGAGGTGCCTGAGCTTCCCACCCCTTCTCCCTAGAGGCCAACCTCTCTGCTCCTCCCTTGGCCCTGAGGAACATGGTGTGACCGGGTGGTGTTGGAGATTGGGTGTCCTCCCAACTGCACTCCGGGTACGACAGCTAGGAACATCAGAGTGATCAAGTGTGGTCGTCAGAGAACAAGGTTCAGGACCAACAGTCAGGGCCAGGTGGAAGTAGGAGCAGGGGCGGGAGCTGGCCGGGTAAACACTGCACTTTACACAACAAATGGGAGGCCTTGGGAAGCGGAGCAGCAGGAGAGAGGGAGGGAGGGAGGGAAGGGCAGCCAGGCATCCAGGACACAAGGGAGCAGCGCAAGGTCAGTGCACCGCCCTGGGCCTCATCCTATGCCCATGCCTCCCCTCACCCCAAGACAACCCTGGGCCTTCCCAGCACTTGCTGCTCCCGAGAGTGGGTGGGTTTAGCCTTCCCCTCCTCAGCCCCACGGGCTGGAAGTCGAGGGGCAGGAAAGAACAAGAGGCTCCAGGGCACCTCTGAGGGCTGCAGAGGACTCAGAAATCAGAACCAGAACATTTTTACTCTTTGGGCCCTGGGGAGGGCCAGGCGGAGTGCAAGGTGTCCACAGGAGGGGTAAGCAGAGAGGAGTTATGGGGCCTGCAGTCCTAGTTCCCTGTTGGGGAGGACTGAGGGGAGGTGAGTTTGGTCTCCGGAGGGGCTCCAGTCCTGGTGCCCAGTTCTGACACCTGCCCCTCCTGAGTTCACACTGGAGTCCTTGCAGTCCTGAAACCACAAAGCCTGCCTGAACCCTGGGTCAGGAGAGAAACACTTGGGGAGGGGAAAGGACGGCGTGGGCTACCCATGGCGGCTCTGAGTTCTTCCTGGGGCTTGTGTCTTTCCTTGGCAGAAGAGGGCACAGCCAAGGCAAGGAGGGCCTGAAGGCTGCAGGGCCATCCTGGCCTGCCAGAGCCATGCCCCTGACTCCTCAGCTTCAAAATCAGGGGTCTCAGGACAGAGGACGCTGGGTGAGCTCAGAGCTCATCAGGGGGGCTGTGTGTAAGAGGGGATGCCTTCTGGATGCCGTCATCCTCCTCGGGGCTGGGGTCTCCCTCAAGGCCACCCAGCTCCTTCCTTTGTTTGCTGCTGCTACTCCTGCCGCCTGCTGCCTTGGCCCTGCTGCTCTTCTTCTTGGACTTCTTCCCTCCCAGGGCAGCTGTGTCTCCCTTCTTGCCGGACCACTGCTCTGCCAGGCAACCTAGGGTGTGGAGGAGAGAGACCCTCAACAAAAGTGCCTCAGGGCTGGGGTGCTGGGCGAGGAGCACTGAGCAGGGAGCCGTGGGAGTAGCAACTGGGACTGTGTTTGACATCAGCCTCCCTGCCTCCTGCCTCTCGCTGTGGCCACCAGGCCCCTCTGGGGGCATCTGACTTGTCTGCTCATCATTCTGTACCTGGTTTCAGTGACTCTTACTTCACCATGTCTTGCCAATCAAGACTTTCGAGGGCAGAGATCCTACAATGCCCTCTGGTGCCCTCTGTTTCTCCTCCTACCCACCTCCCCCAAGGGAGAGCAAACAAATCATCCAGAGCCAGCCTGCCCTTGCTTCCCCAAACTCACTGGTGTCTTTTCCCTTCAGCACGTGGTTGGCGCAGAGGAATTCAGTCAGGTCTTCCTCCTGGTGGTTCCTGTACCAGTCCTCGATCACCTCCTCAAACTCTTCCACCAGCACGTCGCACTGTTAATCATAACACCTCATATTGACAAAGCCCCAGCACCTGACTCGCTCATAGAGGAGCTCAGCTAAGCCTCGCAACCCACTGCAAGGTAGGCAGTGGCAGCAGTTCACCTAAGGAAACTGAGGCCAGAAAGGTGAAATGACCTGACCAAAGCCACCCCGGCCTGGGCGGACTTCCTCAGAGCAGACCCAATCCCCACCAGCCCTTCACTGGGCACAGCAACCCTTCCAAGGGCTGAAGGGCCTGTACCTGCTTCTTGAGGTCAGCCACCTCTGCAGAAGTCTCGTTCCACAGCTCATAGGGGATGTCCATCACCACCTTGACCCCTTTGTGTACCAGGTTGTGTAATGTCTCAAAGGTCTCTGACATGCCCTGGAAGAAGTGACCAGATATGGGAGGCGAAGCGACCAGACATGGGAGGCGGAGCTCCCTTCTCTCCCTCCCACCCTCATCTCCCAGTGGTGGCTAAGAACCCAGCTGTAAGACCAATGCTCAACGCCCTCTAAGGATCTTCATCCTTTTTTTTTTTTTTTTGAGAAGGAGTCTCACTCTGTCGCCCAGGTTGGAGCGTCTCAGCTCACTGCAACCTCTGCCTCCCAGGTTCAAGATATTTTCCTGCCTCAGCCTCCCAAGTAGCTGGGACTACAAAGGCGTGCCACCATGCCCAGCTAATTTTTGTAGAGCTGGGGTTTTGTCATGTTGGTCAGGCTGGTCTCGAACTCCTAGCTTCAAGTGTTCCGCTCGCCTCAGCCTCCCAAAGTGCTGGGATTACAGGTGTGAGCCCACCGCACCCGGCCTCATCCTTGACCTGACCTTCCTCTCCCCTCTTTTAGGCCTGCTTCCCACAACCCCTGCACATACCCCGACCTGCCTCTGCACACCTCATCCTTTCAAAAAGACCTGCGGCTGCCCTCAGGCCCTTTGGCTTTATGCTTCTTTTCCAGGAAATAGGTTTGTCTTAGCTCTTTCCCCTCACTATGGCTGGAGACACTCCCATATTATCCAGACCTGATGTTCCATTCTTCCTGGGTTGTGTCTTTCCTCAGTGGGAAAAAGGCACAGCTGAGGCAGGTAGACCCTTTATTCTGTAAAAACTCTCTCTGCTAGCTGCCTAGGTCTTATCCCCAGAGAAAACATACTATCCATTTCCTCTATTTTCCCAGAGATAACTCATACAAATACCAACATGTAAATATATCCTTCCCCTGCCTTTTTACACAAGCAGTGGTATAGCATACACACTATTTTGCACTTGCCCTTTTTACTTATACCTTGAAGGGCTGGGCGCAGTGGCTCATGCCTGTAATCCCAGCACTTTGAGAGGCCAAGGTGGGCTGATCACCTGAGGTCAGGAGTTCGAGACCCCTCGGCCAGCATGGTGAAACCCCGTTTCTACTAAAAAATACAAAAATTAGCCGGGCGTGGTGGTGGGTGCCTGTAATCCCAGCTACTCAGGAGGCTGAGGTGAGAGAATAGCTTGAATCTGGGAGGTGGAGGTTGCAATGAGCTGAGATCGCACCACTGCGCTCCAGCTTGGACAACAGAGTGAGACTCTGTCTCCAAAACAAACAAACAAACAAATAAAAACCTTGAAAATCAATTGAATTCATTCCTAAAGAGCCTCCCCATTCTTCGTTTCCAGCCGCATACTGGTCCACCAAACAGCCGGATCAACGTATTTAATCCCCTATTGGTAGAGTTAGATTGTTTCTCATTTTTTTCTGCTTTGAAATATTAAACACTTTTTATTAAAGCAAACACAGATTTATTACTGAGTGCAAAATTCATACAAATTTCTGCTGCTTGAGACTATACCCTTAGGTATCCCAGGAGTTTATGAATGGTATCCTTTGCTAGAAGGAAACTTAGGTAGAAAAATGTGGGTGGCAACTATCTTACCCTGTGCCAGGCACTGAAGATGTAGAGAGGAAGAACTATGGGCCTTGTTGTAAGCAGCTCATTCTCCAGAGAAAAAAGCACTCGTGCACATACTGAGTACATGGGACGTCACAAGGGCACCCCGGCAGGGTTGTGGGAGGTGCTGTGTGGGCCCAGAGATGGGACTGGGCAGTCACTCCCCCCAGGTGTCCTCTGACATCTCACCTAAACCCCCACCTTTCTGCACATCCTGGATCTTGCTGAGTTCTCCCTGTTCTAGTGTCTTTAGGTTCCCACAGGGGCAGCAACTGTGGAGCATTTCTGCCTGTGTCTGAGATTGAAGCAGGACCCTCATGAACAGGCCCAGACCCTCATGCATGTGCCTGAAAAATCAGGCCACTCAGGAGGGAAGGAGCACAAACGGCAATCAAAGAATGAGAAGAGGCAATGAAGGAAGATCCCAGGTGGTGACCTTCAAATCACACTCACACCAGCAGACACACTAAGATACATGCAGGCCTGGCCCCAGAGCGGATGAAGGACAATCCCGAATCCAACCTTGGCAAATCGGTTGCTGCCGGTCCTCTCCTTATGCAGGCTATAATCCAGGAGCCTCTTGCAAATGGTCTCAGTGACTTCGATTAACCGCAAGTCCCTGCCAAGACAGCAGGATGAGAGGAACTGAGTTCCCCTCCTAGCCCCAGTGGGTTAGTGGTCTGTCCCTCCAGCCCTGTGCCCCAACACCTGCACATCTCACCAATGGGAAGTGAGTCAGAGCTGGAAGGAAGATAGGTCATCTGGTCTGGGGGATCTGAAATGCTGGAACACAGACCAGAGAGACAAAATTTTAACAGCTCTAAGGGAAGGAATTTTTTATAAAGCTAAATGATTCAGTATTTAGATTTTTTGATATAGCAAAATTATTAAATTTTGATAGTAAAATAACATTCTCTTTGAAAGGATGATCACAGCTGACAGAATTGGGTTTTTAAAAACTATATTTGTACCTGGCAAAATAAAAAGTTGGTAATCCTGTTACTAATGTTTCAAAAATTGCATTGCGGCCGGGTGTGGTGGCTCACACTTGTAATCCCAGCACTTTGGGAGGCCGAGGCAGGCGGATCATCTCAGGTCAGGAGTTCGAGACCAGCCTAACCAACATGGTGAAACTCCATCTCTACTAAAAAAATACAGAAAATTAGCCGGGCGTGGTGGCACATGCCTGTAATCCCAGCTACTTGGGAGGCTGAGGCAGGAAAATCTCTTGAACCTGGGAGGCAGAGGTTGCAGTGAGCCAAGATCATGCCACTGCACTCCAGCCTGGGCAACAAGAGTGAAACTCCGTCTCAGAAAAAAAACTTGCATTGGTCTGTGAAATCCAAGCATCTGAGAATCAATGATCTAGTCCAACAGTCTTGCTTTTAGAGATGAGAAATCTGCTGAAGCATAAAGAAGTTAAGGGATTTATGCAGGTCACCCAATTAGCTGGGGACAGAATCAGTGGGCAAACTCAGGTCTTGGTTACAAATGATGCCCTTGTAAGGGGTTTGCCTAGCTGGGAGAAGGGAACTCCAAACCCCTGAAGCCTCCAGCAGCAACGCAGGCCAGGCCAGTGAGTCCCCATTCACTTACGACTTGGTGTATTTGACTCCAGAGGCCTTCCGGTCCAGGATGCCATAGCCTGTGCCAATCACTTCCTTGGTCTTGCCGGTTTCCTCAAAGGCTGACTTCAGCTCCACGGCAACGTATTTACACACTGGGGGAGGGAGGTAGCACAGCCCACTGAGTGCACATGAGTCTAATGGGAGGCCAGCTCCCAACAAAACAGATTCAGGTGGGCATCCTTTCCTAGACTGGAGGACCAAAATCAATACTCAAGGCAGGGAAGGAGTTAGAACCTGTGGAGGCTAAAGCAACTCCATCTTGGATGCTAATGTGCCATGTTGACTTCTGATTAACCCCAGTCCCAGGAATGCCTCTAGGATTTCTATTTTATCTACTGTTTCTTGTGTAAGAGCATGTACTTACTGTAAATCCTGCCCTTAAGCAATTGTTCTTCGTATTGCTTTTTTTTTTTTTTTTGAGATGGAGTTTCGCTCTTGTTGCCCAGGCTAGAGTACAATGATGAGATCTCAGCTCCCGGGTTCAAGCGATTCTCCTGCCTCAGCCTCCCAAGTAGCTGGGATTACAGACATGCACCACCATGCACGGCTAATTCTGTATTTTTAGTAGAGACAGGTTTCATCTTGTTGGGTAGGCTGGTCTCGAACTCCTGACCTCAAGCGATCCGCCTACCTCGGCCTCACAAAGTGCTGGGATTACAGGCGTGAGCCACCATGCCAGGGTCTATCATTTTACTTTCTAAAATTGCATACATACAGAAAAGCTGAAAGAACACAATGAATACCTTCCAGTTGTATTCAACAGTTGTTAATAGTTTGCCACATTCTCTCTCCAATATATAATACATAATGTCTCAACAATACATACATTTTTTTTGCTACACCATCTTGAAAGTGGCAAACATGACCTTTTGCCGTAAATATATCACCATGTATCTCCTGAGAACAAGGACCTTCTCCTACATAACCATAGAACAATTATGATACTTGGAAAATTACCAATTCCAAGATCACCCAGTAGTCCATATTCAAATTTCCTTAATTGTCCCCAAAACGTCTTTTATGGTTGTTAGATTACTTGATTTCATATGTGTTCCAACATCAGCTCTATTTCTACCAAGTTAATTTGCTCCATGCCCTCCAGAGAGCTCTTGTTCCTACTGTCTCTGCACATTTATTTCCTCATTTCCTCTTACCCTTCCTCAAATAGGTACTAGGCAACTCCTATGTGTCCGCCTGGGTATACAGAGATGAAAACAAGGTCCCCTCCCTTCCAGATACTCAGTCTAATGGAGCAGATAAAGGTGTAGACAAATAACTACCACTGTGTAAGGAGTGCTACAGTGCTACCAACGAGGGTGTGAAGTGCCTGAGGCCCTAGGAAAATACTTAATGCCTTCTAAGGGCTTCTCTGCCCATCCTGCCCACCTCACATTATAAACCTCTCCCCCAGGAAGCCATTCTGCACTGATGCCAATTGCTCTAGATTTCACTCTGTGCCTCTGCAGGATCCATGCTCTCCCTAAGGACCCTCAGTCATTTCATGTGTCTCTCCACATACACCACAAAGGTCCCCAAAATGTGCATTATGTAGTAGATTTTTTCTGTTATTTCCTTAGCCTGGGACTTGATACATGTTGGATGCTTGATAAATCCTGTTGATAGAGACCGTCTTCTGAAGCCTCTGAACGGAATACCAGTCTGAAGGCCACATGCCATCAGCAGTTTTAACACTGACAGCACAGTCTGCTAGAATACCAATTTACCACAAAAATAAATACATCCCCTGGAGGCCTGCTTGGTGAAATTAATCAATGGCTTGGAGAATTTGAAACACATAAAAATTCCAAGTAATAAGCTGGTGATCTTCAAGTCTGCAATGAATTGGGGATTTCTCACCTCCCCAGCTCTCCATCCAGGACCATCTGGGCTCCCTCCCCTCTTCTGTCCTGTACTCTGTGCAGGCACATCATTTGCCCCTCCTCCCACGCCCTCCCCAGGAGTGGGGAAAGGGGAGGTTTGGAACATCGTTTCTCTCTCATACCCATCAACCACAACCTTGCTTTCCAGCTCTTCCAAACATTACCTCTTCAAGATCTCCTCTGGGGATCCCACCCAGAACCAGACTCAGAAGAGACTCATGGCACAGACCCCAGACCCTCACTGACATCCACCCACTCTTTTTTTCCGAGCAGGTTCTCCTTCCTCTGTGCCGAGGCCTGTTCCACTCAGGCTACTGAGCAAGGAGGCAGGCTTGGTGGGCTAGCCACAGTCAGCATTTAATAACAAAGGTGTAATAATAATAAATACAAACAAATACACTATTAACATGAACCTAACGGTTGGAGTTTGCCAAGCCATCCTGTGAATGCAAATCCCTTTTCAATTAATCTTCATCATTTACCAAATGAGGTTAGGTTAGAATGATCTCTAAGATCCTGGGCATCTCTATGCTTCTGTGAGTCCGTGAATGCTGCCTAAGGAGAATAAATGTGAGCTGCTTAGGCTATGAGAATAATAAGAGGGAGAGTATGGGCTCTTTGGTATCAGAATAAGACAGAATACAGGCTGGGCACGGAGGCTCATGCCTGTAATCCCAGCACATTGGAAGGCTGAGGCGGGAGATCACCTGAGGTCAGGAGTTCAAGACCAACCCGGCCAACATGGTGAAACCCAGTCTCTACAAAAATACAAAAATTACCCGGGCATGATGGCAGATGCCTGTAATCCCAGCTATTTGGGAGGCTGAGGCAGGAGAATCGCTTGAACCCTGGAGGCAGAGGTTGCAGTGAGCCGAGGTTGCACCACTGCACTCCAGCCTGGGCAACACAGCAAGAATCCGTCTCAAAAAAAATAATAATAATAATAAGACAGAAAAGAAAGAGGAAGCAAAGCGCTGAAAGGCTATCAGTTAGCTGGGCTGGGTGCAGTGGCTCACGCCTGTAATCCCAGAGCTTTGGGAGGCTAAGGTGGGCGGATCACCCAAGGTCAGGAGTTCGAGACCAGCCTGGCCAACATGGTGAAAACCTGTCTCTACTAAAAATAGCCGGGAGTGGTGGCACACACCTGTAGTCCCACCCACTTGGGAGGCTGAGGTAGAAGAATCCTTGAACCCGGGGGATGGAGGTTGCAGCGAGTCAAGGTCGCACCACTGCACTCCAGACTGGGCGACAGAGCAAGACTCCGTCTCCAAAAAAAAAAAAAAAAAAAAAAAAAAAAGGCCAGGCACGGTGGCTAATCCCAATACTTTGTGGGGCCGAGAAGGGCGGGTCACCGGAGGTTGCAGTGAGCCGAGATCGTACCACTGCACTCCAGCCTGGGCAGTAAGAGCAAAATCCCATCTCAAAAAAAAAAAAAAAGAGCTATCAGGACTAGAGGAAGAGTGAAAAGTGAAAGGGTGGCCAGGAGCAGAGGCTCACGCCTGTAAGCCCAGCACTGTGGAAGCCCAAGGCAGGCAGATCACTTGAGGTCAGGAGTTTAAGACCAGCCTGACCAATATGGTGAAATCCTATCTCTACTAAAAATACAAAAATTAGCTGGGCATGGTGGCATGCGCCTGTAATCCCAACTACTCAGGAGGGTGAGACAGGAAAATCGTTTGAACCTGGGAGGCACAAGTTGCAGTGAGCCGAGATCGCGCCACTGCACTCCAGCCTGGGAAACAGAGCCAGACTCCGTCTCATAAAAATAAAAATTAAAAAAAAGAAAAGAAAGTACGGGGGAAGGCACAGGCTTGAACTCATACTGGGTGCCCTACCAGTGAAGTCGGCTTATCGCTAAAGCATCGCCTTTTAATCTCTCTAATGGAAGGATTATGTGTCCCAAACTTACCCCAAACCCACTTTCCAGTGTTTAGGGAACATCTAGCCTGATGTAGGCTTTCAATTCAGATGAGAGATTCACAGCCAACTTTCTGGGGGCCCTGGGGTTACGGGGCTGGGAAGGCAGGCATGACTGTAAGGTCTGAGGAGAAAACTAAGGGACGGAGTGGAGAAAAAAAATAGGTCCTTTATAGTCCTGGCTCGCTGGTAACTCCCCCTCTCTCTGTAGTTCCTCAACGCCTATGTCTTTGGGACTCACCTTTTCTCCAAAGTCCTAAAATCTTCTTTCAAGTTTCCCATAGGCTCTATTGTTCCCCCAAAGGGCCCCTCAGACCCAGATCCTCCTCCTCACACACACACCCACAGTCTCCCATTTAATCATCTGTATTCTCAAAACATTTACTGAGTGCCTACCGGATACTGTGTGAATACGTATCTAAGACAAAGTCCCTGCCTTCGAGGAGCTGTTAGTGGGTGCAACAGACAACTACACAGATTGGGTTGCAGTGAGGACAAAAGCGGAAAGTCTTAGGTTCTTTTCCCCCAAGACGAGTCATCTGGAGCTTTTCAGTTCCTCAAACTCGTTCTTAGCTTCTCAGCCGGCAGGCCTCTGCCTCTGTAGTTTCCTGAGTGGGCCCCTCTCTTTCCACTTCTCTTCACCCGGCTAACTCCTAATGCCTCTTCGTACTTCCTGTATGAAGCCCTCTTTGACTCCCCTCTGCACACAGCCTTCGCCCACCCCCTCCCCCACTCCAGGCTAGACCAGAAGCTCCTCGCCCGGCCCCCAAAAGGAAGCTCTGTACCTCCCCTATCATGGCATCTACTACTATGAATTATCATTACTTGTTTCTACCAATGTGTGAACTCCAGGGGTACCGGGACCAGATCTCTCGTCTGCCGCGGCGTCCCGGCGCACAGTATGTTTAAGGAAGGAAGAGACCCTGCAGAGCTCGGAACCTTGCAGCCCCCGACGCTGCTCCGCAAACGCCACCCTTGGAGCCAGCCCCTCCGGCAGGATACGCCCCACGGCCCCGCCTCCTCACCTTCGCATTTGCTGGGCAGGCGAACCCAGTCGTTCTCCTCAGCTCCGGCCTGGCTCGGGCCCAGCTCCGGGACCGGCAGCAGCAGCAGCAGCAGCAACAAGGGAAGAAGCAGAAGACAGCGGGAAGCGGGCTCAGGCAACAACTCCATGGCCCAGCCGGGCCCGACCCTAACGGACCGGGCGGCGCCTCCTCCCGCGGCGCGCTGAGCAGCTTCCCCGCGCGGCTTCCGGGACTGCACACGTGCCTCCGCGTAACCACGACAACAGCGAGCCTCCCGCCCACCCTCCGCTCGCAGCCGCAGCCCGCCTTCAAAGCGGACCAAGGTCCGCGGACGGCGCAGCCAATAGGCTTTCTGGGGTTTGCCCTCTAGCTAATGGGAGGACTATCTTTTCACGCCCTTGGCCAGTAAGAGAGCAGATGGTGTCCTCAGCGACCTATGGCAACGTCCTTTCCCACCCCCAACAGAGGCTCTGGGAGAGGATGCAGGACCAGGACCCGAGGAGAAGAAGCCTGCGTCTGGGCCTGGGTGGGAAGCATTCGGCGCGCAGGTGCTGGAAGATGTGGGGAAGGCCGTCTTCGCGGCTTTCTCCGCCTCCTCGAACGTCACTTCCCTCCTGGGGTCCTAATGCCGCAAGGCCTTACTGAACACTTGTTTTTAAATTTTATTATTGGTGTTGTGGTTGTTATAGCCAGGCATTCTTGTAGGCGCTTAAGGTGCGAGCAGGACGACTCAAACTGTCCCCAGCCTTCAAACTTTCTTAGTACCCAGTAGATTTGTCCTATTGAGAACTAGAACAAATGACTTCCTCTCTGAGCCTGTTTCTATTTGTATGACAAAGTGATCCTCCTAGCTGCTGTGGGAGCTTGCCTGTTGTTGGGAAGCTCAAATAGGTTAATAAAATTAAAGCTTATCGAGCAGATTGTAAAAAGTTCAGGCATTAATTTTCTTTTTGTATGTAATCCCAGCCCCTTTTACTGCCCTATTATTTATTTATTTATTATTTATTCTGCCTTAAGAAAGGCAGAAATTTAGCCGATTAACGATTGTCTCGCTTCCGCTTCCCCAGCAACAACAGGGTGCCTGGCCCAAGGAGATACTCAGTAAAACTCTCATCTGTTGTGTCATTAAGGGGAACACTTAATGACTCACGCCTGTAATCCCAGCACTTTGGGAGGCAGAGGCAGGAGGATCACCTGAGCCCAGGAGTTGGAGACCAGCCTGGGCAACAGAGTGAGACCCTGTCTCAAAAAAGAAGAAGAAGAAAAAGGCCAGGCGCCGTGGCTTACGTCTATAATCCCGGCACTTTGGGAGGCCAAGATGGGAGAACTGCTTGAGGCCAGGAGTTCGAGACCAGCCTGGTCAACATAGCGAGACCGCCCCCCCCCCCCCCCCCCCCGCCATCTCAAAAATAAGTACATAAATCAAAATAAAAAATAAAGAGGAGGCCAGGCTTGGTGGCTCACGCCTATAATTCCAGCACTTTGGGAGGCCAAGGTGGGTGGATCATGAGGTCAGGAGTTAAAGACCAGCCTGGCCAAGATGCTGAAACCCCATCTCTACTAAAGATACAAAAAATTAGCCGGGCGTGGTGGCACATGCCTGTAATCCAGCTACTCGGGAGGTGGAGGCAGGAGAATTGCTTGAACCTGGGAGATGGAGGTTGCAGTGAGCCGAGATCACGCCATTGCACTCCAGCCCGGGTGACAGGGCGAGACTCCGTTTCAAAAATAATAAATGCCGGGCGCGGTGGTTCATGCCTCTAATTCCAGCACTTTGGGAGGCCAAGGCGGGCAGATCACAAGGTCAGAAATTCAAGACCAGCCTGGCCAATATGGTGAAACCCTGTCTCTACTAAAAATACAAAAAAATTAGCCGTGGTGGTGGGTGCCTGTGGTCCCAGCTACTTGGGAGGCTGAGGCGAGAGAATCGCTTGAACCCTGGAGGTGGAGGTTGCAGTGAGCCGAGATTGCGCCACTGCACTCCAGCTTGGCAACAGAGCGAGACTCTGTCTCAAAAAATAAAAATAAAGAGGAGCACTCTTGGTTTTGAGGTCTTCTTTAGGCTGCCCCTGAACTCAGTGTCCTACAGATGCACACAGACCAAAGTTGCTTCTCTGGGAAGTTGTCTGCAAATTGGCCATAAAACCCTGTTCCCTGATACCTTCTTGTTTCCTTCCTAGAGGTTGAATATTTATGCTATTTTATGAAGACTTCAGAGCACTGAGGCCCAGGCCTTGTCACTTTCTCACTTTAGTTTCTTGTCCAAAACTGTGTTGGTAACAAAGCACTTTGGATAGGCAGGGGCTGTGGCATGTGGAATTCCAGAGTGTACAAGATCAGGACACCCTCCTAAGGTCCTCCAGGTTTTCTAGGCTTGATAAGACTTTGGTTGGCTCAAGCTGGGCATGGTGGCTCACACTTATAATCCCAGCACTTCGGGAGGCCAAGGCAGGCGGATCACTTGAGGTCAGAAGTTCAAGACCAGCCTGGCCAATGTGGTGAAACCCTGTCTCTACCAAAAATACAAAAATGAGCCAGGGATGGTGGCGCGTGCCTGTAGTCCCAGCTACTTGAGAGGCTGAGGTGGGAGAATTGCTGGAACCCGGGAGACAGAGATTGTAGTGAGTCGAGATCGCACCACTGCACTCCACCCTGGGAGACAGAGTGAGACCCTGTCTCAAAAAATAAAATAATAAAATAAAATAAAATACTTGGGTAGGCTCAGAGCTTGGCCATGGCCCTTGATTCACCTCAGCTCAGAAGCCCTCCTGGGAAATAAGATTAAGCCAGCCTGACAGTGGAGATTGAGAAACCTGGGCTCAGCATCTGGCCAGACAGCTGGGAAGGGATAGTGGTCAGAGAAAGTCTGAGACTATAGTTGGGCCCCTGCCCACACCCTCCCTCAGTCTGTGTGTCAGGGAAGGAACATGCCTTGTGGGGATGGTGGACAGATTCATCCCTAGAAGCTATGGGACCCTCCCACCCCCAGCCACCAGCACCCAAGAATCCCCAAAACAAGTGGGAGAATCTCGTTTCAGGCTGGTGAGAGATCAGCAGTGGAGGAGGCTGTGAGAGTTTTTATGGAACAGTAGCTGAGAGAGCACAGACGCTCAGGGAAGCTGAGGGTGTCCTTGAAACCATGTGTTGGGGTGCTGGGGCATAGTTCCCCATCCTCTCCCTGGGGGAAGGAAGACTAAGGTTGATCCAGCAGACTATCCTATGGGGCCCAAGGGACAGGTGGATTTACATGACAGCACCCAGAGTCTCTTGGAGTGATTACTAGCGGAGAACCCTTGGGAAAGGCTGTATTTCCTGCCAGCGCTGGGCAAGCAGGGGACACACACGTTATGCTCTACTATGGAAGCCTCATACTCGATCAATACAAGAATCTTCTTTATGTAACAACCAAACCAAAAAAGCCAAACCTCTTTAGTACCTGGTTCAGGGTTGATGCTTAAAGAATATTTGTCAAATGAATAATGACTCTTAATTGATTAATAAACTGTAAGTTTGGAATTAATATCTCATACTCTTGCTATTGAAAACGATCCTGTTCCCCGGAAACCCTGGCCCTGTTCACCTCTGTACAAGAGTTCACATCAGACCCAGCACCCACCTTCCTGGATTCCTGGGCTCTCTGCCTTGACCTCTCACAGAGGTTGGGCCAGGGTGAGGAGAAGAGGGGGCCTCCCCACTTGCTGTGGGGGGAGGAGACAGCCGCCTTCCCAGCCACCAGCCCCACTCTGCAGTTCCCAAGTTCTGTCTCAGGAAGCCCTCTTCCTCAAGGGAGCTTTCCTGGATTTTTCCTACTTCTAAATGCCAAATTCCCTCTTCCCAGGATAGACATGAATTCAAACATTTTTCATTTGCTGTGTCATTTAAGTTCTTTATTAATGTTCTCAGTCATCTGCTCCCTAAATGCCCCTGTAACTGGGTGGATCACCATTCTCGAGGGGCCCCCTGTTAGATGGGAGAGACACAGCCTCACACAGTGTGACGGGGTCGGGGGAGGTAGAGCCCTGCCCTCAGGCAGCTCCAGCCTGCAGAGGAGGAGGCAGGTCACCTGCAAAAAATGCTCCAAGACTGGAGGAAGGAGTCCTGAGGGCAGATCTTGAGCACCAGGCCCATGCTGGGCAAGTGGGGTAACTGCTGAGGTAAGACCCTTCCTCCCAGACTGGGCTCCCAGGCTTCCGACCCGGAGGGGTGTCACCCCAGCGGCGGTCCCGAGGCTGGGGTCTGGGTGAGCTGGTGGCCTCTCGTCTCCCAGTCTCCGTTGCCAGGTGCAGTCGGTGGGAGCCGAGGGCTCGCAGGCGGGTGGTGGCTGCGGGGGAAGGCGGCGGGCCCGCGGGGTCGCGCAGGCAGCTGCAGGTCAGGAGCAGGTCAAACAGCAGCAGCTTGAAGAGCAGCAGCCGCAGCACCCCCAGCCACAGTGCCCCACCCGGTGTCCCTGCGAGGAGGAACCACTCAGGAGCTGCAGGAGCCCGCAGCCCCCCACCCCAGGAGAGAAAGGAGGAGAGGGTCTTGTCCTCTGCCCTTGCCCGTCCCCTTCACCCCCTCCTCCAGGGAAAGTCCTTCCCGGTATCTAGCCTCCGTTCTTACTGGTAATAATAAATACCTTCCTGGCCTTCATTTTATTTTATTCCCCAACAATCATGGGGGTAGGGGTGGGGGCCACGCAGGAATTAGCATCTCATGCAGAGAGTAACTCGAAATTCTTTTTTTTTTTTTTTTTAGATGGAGTCTCACTCCATCACCCAGGCTGGAGTGCAGTGGCACGATCTCATCTCACTGCAACCTCCACCTCCCGGGTTCAAGCGATTCTTCTACCTCAGCCTCCCGAGTAGCTGGGACTACAGGTGTGTGCCAACACGCTCAGCTAATTTTTGTATTTTTAGTAGAGACAGAGTTTCACCATGTTGGCCAGGCTGGTCTCGAACTCCTGACCTCGTGATCCACCCACCTCGGCCTCCCAAAGTGCTGGGATTACAGGCATGAGCCACTGTGCCCGGCCTCAAAATTCTCTATTTGGTCAGGAAGCAGAGTTGGACCACAGCCCAACTTCATGACTGTCCGTCCATGCTCTTTCCATCACCCCAGACAGCCTCCCATTTACATGGCCTCTAATGCTGAGACCCCCTGCCTGGGCTGCCCAAGGAGGATTCCAAAGACTCCTCTGGGCCGGGCGCGGTGGCTCAAGCCTGTAATCCCAGCACTTTGGGAGGCTGAGGCAGGCGGATTATGAGGTCAGGAGATCGCGACCTTCCTGGCTAACATGGTGAAACCCTGTCTCTACTAAAAATACAAAAAATTAGCCGGGCGTGGTGGCGGGCGCCTGTAGTCCCAGCTATTCAGTAGGCTGAGGCAGGAGAATGGCGTGAACCCCAGAGGCGGAGCTTGCAGTGACCCGAGATCGTGCCACTGCACTGCAGCCTGGGCAACAGAGCGAGACTCCATCTTGAAAAAAAAAAAAAAAAAACGACCTCTCTGTTAGCTGTCACCTGTGCTTCTCAACTAATGTCCAGAAATTAGGCTGGGTTCAAAGGATTCGCCCCCATCTTACCCTAGGTAGACTGAGGCCCATGCTAGCCAGTGCCCCAACCTAGCATGACAGCCTCTACATGGGACACCTACCGACCTCCAGTGTAAGACCCATTAGGCCAGAGCTGAATGCCCCACCCCTAGGCCCAAGGTCCTGGTCCCAGCCTCTTATTCCGCGCCCCTTGCCCGGAGTACTCACCCCTGAGAGGCTCCCGGGGGCAGGTCCTGGCTGTAGAAGCCTCTCCTGTTGTCCAAGGAGAAGGGAATGAGTCTTCGGGGATGGGCCATGCACTCTGGAGGGCATCCCCAGTGCTATGCCCAGGCCCTGGCACAGGGTGGGTGTCAAGGCATTTGGGGTAAATGGACAAGTGAGCCAGCAGCAGAAACCCTAAGCCCATTTGCTGCAAGTCCTCTGAGGACCCAAACATCCCTCACTTTGCACTGTCCCATGTTCTGTGCCCTGGGGAGGCTGGGGTGCCTGGCACTCTCAGATAAGGAACTGACTGTCTTCACAGCATTCTTTGGAAGTCAGGGCACTTAGTTAACAAACATTCCCATTTGGAAGATGACAAAACTGAGATAATCCCCAGAGAGGAAGTGAGTCATCTGGTCAGTGATAATAATAGCTGACTGTTTCAAAATACAATGGAGGGGGAAACAAAAATAGCTGGCTTTAGACATGTTACTTAACCTCCCCGTACCTGTAAAATTGAGGGAATTATATGACCTGTCTCATAAATGTGAAGTCTGTAGAACACTGCCTGGAACAGAGTAAACACTCAATCTGGTAGTGATTTGTTAATTAGTTTGGTCCTTATAGGGTGTCACGTACACAGGGTGATCTATCTATGTGTGTATAATGAATCCTAGGTGGAAGGAGGCATTTTTATCCTTGGAAGCCATGCTGCAAAACCTGGATTTCAAACAGATACTGCAGTTGCAAATCCCAGAATTCATGGCCCTGAGGCCACTCTCCCCTGAGCCCAGGCGTCACCCCACCTGGAGGCTCTGCACTTGGATACCCTTCATGCCTCTGTGGCCTGGAGCCTGCCCTCCCTCCAACCATATCCTGGTGTGTGGAAAGGGACAGGGGGCATCCGCAAGGGCCCAGGCTCCATCCCCACCTGACAGCTGCAGGGGCTGTGTACTCCTGCTGTGGCCCTCAGCCCCAGGCCTGGTGTGGCAGACCAAAGGCTCCCAGGATGCCAGCTCCTCAGAAGGCAGGGAGAGATGGGCCAAGTTGGTCCAGGTGCCATCCGTTGCTGGGGAAGGGCCATAGGTGAAGGCATCCAGTGCACTGCCATTGCCAGCTGAGAACCAGATGGGGTTGTCAAAGCCAGGGGGTGCAACATCAAGGACCAGGCAGACCACCACCATCTGCTGCTTTCCATCCACCAGCAGCATGATTGGTGGGGCCAGAGAAGGAAAGAGTGTGCCGCCCACACCTGCAAGAGAGCATGTACCTGTGGGTGCTAGACCAGCTTGTGGTCTCCCAGGCCAGCACTGTGTTGTAGGCTAGGGTTCTACATTTCTATCTTTCCATCCATCCATCCTTCCACCATCCATCTACATGTCCTTCTAGCCACTCATATATTCCTCCCTCCTTGCATTTTCCCATCTAGCCACCCTTCCTTCCCTCCATCTGCCCATCCTTTCATTCACTCACCTGTTTATCCATCCTTTCTTCTATCAGATATCTATCCTCCATGTATTCTTTCTTTCTTTTTTTTTTTTTTTTTGAGACAGAATTTTGCTCTGTGGCCCAGGCTAGGGTGCAGTGGCACGATCTCGGCTCACTGCAAGTTCCGCCTCCCGGGTTCACGCCATTCTCCTGCCTCCTGAGTAGCTGGGACTACAGGCGCCCGCCACCGTGCCCGGCTAAGTTTTTTTTTTGTTTTTTTTTTTTGTATTTTTGTATTTTTAGTAGAGACGTGTTAGCCAGGATGGTCTCGATCTCCTGACCTCGTGATCCACCAGCCTCATCCTCCCAAAGTGCTGGGATTACAGGCATGAGCCACCATGCCCGGCCACCTCCATCTATTCTTTCTATCTTTCATCTACGTGTCTATCTATCCGTCTACCCACCTCTCCTTCCATCCACTTGTCTATGATATCCGAGCCCCTTTCTGTGTCAGGAACTAGAGATACAACATTGGGTAAGTCATTGTCCCTGCTCTCAAGGAACTCAGTTCCATGGGAAAGACAGTAGATGTGTAAAAAAATACTTGTAATACCCTGTTGTGGCAGCCTCTAGTGAGGAAGGGAAGGAAACAGGACCTGGAATGAGATTAGAAGGGGCTTCAAATATATCTGTAACTTTTTGTTTCTTTTTAAAAAAGTCTGATTTAAATATGGCAAAATGTTAAACATTTGTTAATCTAGGTGGAGTGTGCATGGGTATTTTTTCTTTTATTCTCAGCCTTTTTCTGTAGCCTGTAGTTTTGTTTGCTTGTTTGTTTCCTTTTTGAGATGGAGTCTTGCTAGGTCTCCCAGGCTGGAGTGCAGTGGCACCATCTCGGCTCACTGCAACCTCTGCCTCCCGGGTTCAAGCCATTCTTCTGCCTCAGCCTCCAAGATCCCACGCCACCAACCCAGCTAATTTTTATTTTTATGTTTTTAGTAGAAACTGGGTTTCTCCATGTTGGTCAGGCTGGTCTCTGACTCCTGACCTCAGGTGATCCGCCCTCCTTGGCCTCCCAAAGTGCTAGGATTATAGGCGTGAGGCACCACACCCAGCCTTTTTTTTTTTTTTTTTTTTTTTAAAGCTTTGTTGGCTGGGCATAGTGGCTCATGCCTGTAATCCCAGCACTTCGGGAGGCCAAGGTGGGCAGATCACGAGGTCAGGAGATCGAGACTATCCTGGCCAACATGGTGAAACCCCATCTCTACTAAAAATACAAAAATTAGGTGGGCATGGTGGTGCGTGCCTGTAATCCCAGCTACTTGGGAGGCCGAGGCAGGAGAATGGCCTGAACCAGGGAAGCGGAAGTTGCAGTGAGCCCAGATCGCACCAGTGCACTCCAGCCTGGCAACAGAGCAAGACTCTGTCTCAAAAAAAAAAAAAAAAAAAAGGCTTTGTTGGCTGGGTACAGTGGCTCACGCATGTAATCCTAGCACTTTGGGAGGCTGAGGCAGGCCGATCACCTGAGGTCAGGAGTTTGAGACCAGCCTGGCCAACATGGTGGAACCCCATCTCTACTAAAAATATAAAAATTAGTCGGGCGTGGTGGTGCACACCCATAGTCCCAGCTACTCAGGAGGCTGAGGCAGGAGAATTGGTAAACCCAGAGGCAGAGGTTGCAGTGAGCCAAGATCATGCCACTACACTCCAGCCTGGGCAACGGCACAAGATTCCATCTCAAAAAAAAAAAAAAAAAAGGCTGGGTGTGGTGGTTCATGCTTGTAATCCCAGCACTTTGGGGGGCCAAGGCAGGTAGATCACCTGAGGTCAGGAGTTTGAGAACACCCTGGCCAACATGGCAAAACCCCATCTTTACTAAAAATACAAAAAAATTAGCTGTGCGTGGTGGCACGTGCCTGTAGTCCCAGCTACTCTGGAGGCTGAGGCACAAGAATCGCTTGAACCCCGGGCAAAGGTTGCAGTGAGCTGAGATCGTGTCACTGCACTCCAGCCTGGGTGACAGAGTGAAAAAGAAAAAAGGTTTGTTTAGATATAGTCCACATACCAGACAATTCACCCATTTGAAGTATAGGTGTATTATTTAATAATCTTAAGAACTAAGTCATGGCTGGGTGCGGTGGCTCAAGCCTGCAATCCCAGCACTTTGGGAGGCCAAGGCGGGCATATCACGAGGTCAGGAGATCGAGACCATCCTGGCTAACATGGTGAAACCCCGTCTCTACTAAAAATACAAAAAAATTAGCCGGGCGTGGTGGCAGGCGCCTGTAGTCCCATATACTCAGGAGGCTGAGGCAGGAGAATGGCGTGAACCCAGGAGGTGGAGCTTGCAGTGAGCCAAGATCGCACCACTGCACTCCAGCCTGGGCGACAGAGCAAGACTCTGTCTCAAAAAAAAAAAAAAAAGAACTAAGTCATATGGGTACTACAAACATTTTTCCTATATTTTCCAAAATAATCCCTGTTTCCCACAATCTTTTATTATTATTATTTATTTATTTATTTATTTATTTATTTTTTGAGACGGAGTATCACTCTGTCGCCCAGGCTCAAGTGCAGTGGCACAATCTCGGCTCACTGCAAGCCCCGCCTCCCGGGTTCACGCCATTCTCTTGCCTCAGCCTCCCGAGTAG
>NW_026652295.1:41237515-41280745 GCF_009828535.3 Hylobates moloch | reverse complement strand
CCCGGGCAAAGGTTGCAGTGAGCTGAGATCGTGTCACTGCACTCCAGCCTGGGTGACAGAGTGAAAAAGAAAAAAGGTTTGTTTAGATATAGTCCACATACCAGACAATTCACCCATTTGAAGTATAGGTGTATTATTTAATAATCTTAAGAACTAAGTCATGGCTGGGCGCGGTGGCTCAAGCCTGCGATCCCAGCACTTTGGGAGGCCAAGGCGGGCATATCACGAGGTCAGGAGATCGAGACCATCCTGGCTAACATGGTGAAACCCCGTCTCTACTAAAAATACAAAAAAATTAGCCGGGCGTGGTGGCAGGCGCCTGTAGTCCCATATACTCAGGAGGCTGAGGCAGGAGAATGGCGTGAACCCAGGAGGCGGAGCTTGCAGTGAGCCAAGATCGCACCACTGCACTCCAGCCTGGGCGACAGAGCAAGACTCTGTCTCAAAAAAAAAAAAAAAAGAACTAAGTCATATGGGTACTACAAACATTTTTCCTATATTTTCCAAAATAATCCCTGTTTCCCACAATCTTTTATTATTATTATTTATTTATTTATTTATTTATTTATTTTTTGAGACGGAGTATCACTCTGTCGCCCAGGCTCAAGTGCAGTGGCACAATCTCGGCTCACTGCAAGCCCCGCCTCCCGGGTTCACGCCATTCTCTTGCCTCAGCCTCCCGAGTAGCTGGGACTACAGGGGCCCCCCAACACGCCTGGCTAACTGTTTGTATTTTTAGTAGAGACGGGGTTTCACTGTGTTAGCCAGGATGGTCTCAATCTCCTTACCTCGTGATCCGCCTGCCTCGGCCTCCCAAAGTGCTGGGATTACAGGCTTGAGCCACTGCACCCAGCCTATTATTATTATTTTTTGAGACAGGGTCTAGCTCTGTCATCCAGGCTGGACTGCAGTGGTATGATCACAGTTCACTGGAAGCTTGACCTCCTGGCCTGCCAAGTAGCTGGGACCACAGGCATGTGCCACAACACCCGGCTAATTTTTAAAATACCTGTAGAGACATGGGTCTCCCTATGTTGCCTGGGGTGGTCTCAAACTCCTAGGTTCAAGCTGTCCTCCCACCTCAGCCTCCCAAAGTGCTGGGATTACAGGCATGAGTCAACAGGCCCAGGCTGCAATCTTATTCTTTTCAGCAAAGATGACTCATTTAATATGTAAAAAAAAATTTCTTTTTTTTTTTTTTTGAGATGGAGTCTCATTATCTTACCCAGGCTGGAGTGCAGTGGCACAATCTCAGCTCACTGCAATCTCCACTTCTGGGGTTCAAGAAATTCTCCTGCTTCAGCCTCCTGCGTAATTGGGATTACAGGTGTGCGCCACCAGGGCTGGCTGATTTTTTTTGTATTTTTTGTAGAGACAAGGTTTCACCATGTTGGCCAGGCTGGTCTCCAACTCCTGACCTCAAATGATCCACCCACCTCAGCCTCCCAAAGTGCTGGGATTACAGATGTGAGCCACCGTACCTGGCCCAGAATGTTATTTTTGAACATTGTAATTTTTTTTTCTTTTTTTTTGAGACAGAGTCTCTCTCTTGTCACCCAGGCCGGAGTGCAATGGCATGATCATGGCTCACTGAGGCTTCGACCTCCTGGGTTCAGGCAATCCTCCCACCTCAGCCTTCCCAGTAGCAGGGACTACAGGCACGTGCCACCATACCTGGCTAATTTATTTTTTATTTTTTGTAGAAATAGGGTTTCACTGTGTTGTCCCAGCTGGTCTTGAACTTCAGCGCTCAAGAGATCCTCATGCCTGGGCCTCCCAAAGTGCTGGGATTATAGGCATGAGCCACCTTGTCCAGCCTGGAGTTTTTTGTGAATTAGGTATAGCCAGACTAAAGAAATGTCCCAGAGTGCAGGGAAGGAAGCCAGAGAATCTTGTGAGGATGGAGGGGTGAAGGGTACTCAGGAAAGATTTCTTAGAAGCCAAATAATTAGCCTAGGCCAGGCGTGGTGGCTCATGCTTTTATTCCCAGCACTTTGGGAGGCTGAGGTAGGCAGATCACAAGGTCAGGAGATTGAGACCATCCTGGCTAACATGGTGAAACCCCGTCTCTACTAAAATACAAAAAATTAGCCAGGCGTGGTGGCACGCGCCTGTAATCTCAGCTACTCTGGAGGCTGAGGCAGGAGAATTGCTTGAACTCGGGAGACAGAAGTTGCAGTTAGCCAAGATCGCACCACTGCACTCCAGCCTGGTGACAGAGCAGGACTCTGTCTCAAAAAATTAAAAAAAAAAAAATAGGTGGGCGGATCATGAGGTCAGGAGATCGAGACCATCCTGGCTAACATGGTGAAACCCCGTCTCTACTAAAAATACAAAAAATTAGCCAGGCATGGTGGCGGGTACCTGTAGTCCCAGCTACTTGGGAGGCTGAGGCAGGAGACTGGCATGAACCCGGGAGGCGGAGCTTGCAGTGAGCCGAGATCACGCCACTGCACTCCAGCCTGGGCGACAGTGCGAGACTCCGTCTCAAAAAAAAAAAAAAAAATTATCCTACTAACACATAAATGGTAAGTTGTCCAGTCAGGATTTGAACTCTCAGATCTCTGTAACTCCAAATCCCCTAAACCATCTCACTTTGAAGGATGACTAAGATTTTGCCATGTGACACAGTGGACCGTCTAGGACATAGCTTCAGACGAGCTAAGCGTGACTCCTGACTCATTCACTTAATTTTCTGAGTCTTTATTTTATTTCATTATTATTATTATTATTATTGAGATGGAGTCTCACTCTGTTGCCCAGGCTGGAGTGCAGTGGCGGGATCTCGGCTCACTGCAACCTCCACCCCCCAGGGTTCAAGCAATTCTCCTGCCTCAGCCTCCTGAGTAGCTGGGATTATAGGTGCCTACCACCACGCGTGGCTAATTTTTGTATTTTTAGTAGAGATGGGAGTTTTACCATCTTGGCCAGGCTGGTCTTGAACTCCTGACCTCGTGATCCACCTGCCTCCGCCTCCCAAACTGCAAAGTGCTAGGATTACAGGCGTGAGCCCCGTGCCCGGCTTTTTTTTTTTTTTTTTTTTGACCGATTCTGGTTCTGTTGCCTAGCCTGGAGTGCAGTGGTGGGATCTTGGCTCAGTGCAACCTCCTCTTCCCGGGTTCAAGCAATTCTCCTGCCTCAGCATCCTGAGTAGCTGGATTACAGGCACCTGCCACCTTGTCCGGCTAATTTTTGTATTTTTTAGTAGAGATGGGGTTTCACCATGTTGGCCAGGCTGCTCTCAAACTCCTGACCTCAAGTGATCTGTCTGCCTTGGCCTCCCAAAGTGCTGGGACTACAGGCGTAAGCCACTGCACCCAGCCAATTTTCTGACTCTTTTTGTTTGTTTTGTTTTGTTTTCATTATGTATTTATTTATTTATTTAGGTTGAAAGAACAATATTTTTTCTGAGTCCCAATGGTCTCATCAATATAATGGTGTTAGGCCGGGCTCAGTGGCTCATGCCTGTAATCCCAGCACTTTGGGAGGCTGAGTCAGGCGAATCACTTGAAGTCAGGAGTTCGGGACCAGCCTGGCCAACGTGGTGAACCCCTGTCTCCACTAAAAATACAAAAATTAGCCGGGCATGGTGGTGGGCAGCTGTAATCCCAGCTACTTGGGAAGCTGAGGCAGGAGAACCGCTTGAACCTGGGAGGCGGAGTTTGCAGTGAGTTGAGATCGTGCCATTGCACTCCAATCTGGGCAACAGAGCAAACTCTGTCTAATAATAATAATAATAATAATAATAATAACAATAATAATAATATAATGGGCTGGGTGTGGTGGCTCACGTCTGTAATCCCAGCACTTTGGGAGGCCAAGGCAGGCGGATCATGAGGTCAAGAGTTCAAGACCAGCCTGGCCAACATAGTGAAACTCCGTCTCTACTAAAAATACAAAAAATTAGCTGGGCGTGGAGGCAGGTGCCTGTAATCCTAGCTACTCGGGAGGCTGAGGCAGGAGAATCGAGTGAACCCGGGAGGCGGAGGTTGCAGTGAGCCAAGATCACACCATTGTATTCCAGCCCAGGTGACAGTGCAAGACTCTGTCTCAAAAAAAAATAATAAAAAAAAATAATAATATAATGCTGTTAATAATACCAGCCCAGCAAAATTATTGTGAAGAGTAAAGGCCATAAGTGTTAAATGCCCTGGCAGATAAGTATTAGTGCAATTATTGATATTAATAAGGCATTGCAAACAAAGGTAGTAGAGAAGGCTGGGCATGAGCTCCAGGACTCAACCTCCAGAGCCTTTTCAGTTCTATAGATAGAGACATTCCCCAAGTTGAGTTCAGCTTCCACTTCTTCCATAAAGCATCCCAGGATTGTTCCTGCTTACCCTGGTTACTTCCTTCCCGAGCTCAGGCCTCCTGCCATGGGCTCCCTGTGTTCCACATAGGTGTGGTTTATCTCCCTAATGAAGGAATGCCTGTGAGATACTTGGGGCCAGCTCTAGATCAAGGAGACCCCCCCGACTCAAAAGTCATGGACCATCCCCCACCACATACATGCACACATGCACATGCTTCTAGATGAAGCTGGAATTTTCCCCTCAAAACATGAGTCCTTTGGCTCCAGCCTTGATCATGGGAGGGCTGGGGGTAAATACCCTGGGAAGAGGCCTTGAGACCTATCCTGAGCCCATTGATAAGGGTGAGCTGGGAGTGAACTTGAGACACCCTGAGTCCTATTGAACTAGGGAAGGCATCCTGAGGGCAAGAAGGACAGGACAGGACCTCACATTGTTACCCATATCCCATCATTGCATATCACATCACACACACTGGCTACCCTAACCCCACCTTCTATGGATGCCCACCCAGTTTGTTCTCATTTCTCTATATCTCTAAGAGGGACAGCCTCCCTATCAACACTGTGGGCTCCAGGGCAGGAGGACATGGGAGCCCCAGAGCAAGGTGGCTGGGAGGAAGAGTACAATGGGAAGAGTATAGTGGGTGAGACCCTCCCCAGACGTCCCTAAATGTCTCTTGTCCTGCCTCCCTGCAGCCCATCAATACCCAGGGAGGTCCAGAGTGAGGGGATGGGCTTGGGCAGACTGAGGAAGAACAGAGAGGAAGGCAAAGAGGGGGCTCACCTGTGAGTAGGGCTGGACACCCAAGGGCTAGGAGAAGTAGCAGCCATGTCCCGGTCATGGCCCACACGGAAGGAGGCAGGACCCAGCTGCAGACCTGAGTTGCGGCTGGGGGAGGAGGCACCCACAAGACTGCCTTCTAGGCCACAGGCCCAGCTGCACCTCAGCTGCTCCACCACGAGCCGTTTCCCCTGGTGACGGGCCCCTCCTCCTGCCCTGGCCCCCAAACCCAATCCTGTCTCACGGGTCAGGGAGCACAGGGTGCCTCTCCCACACCAGGAGCTGGACACCTGCACTCCCTCTGAAGAGACAGCACTTCAGTTTGCAAAGTCCCGCTTCAGGGCAGCTACCATCCACAGGACACAGAGCACCAGGTGGCTTGACAGGGGCTTGACATACAGCCCTTCACTTGATCCACTCAACCACTGTGAGTTACATTTCACAGGTGAGGCAACTGAGGCTCACAGAGAGTGAGGGACCCGCCCAGGGCCACACGGCTGACAGGTACCAGAGCCAGGGCTTGAACTGTTTTTAGATGGCTGGTTTTATTATAGGCAAAAAGATACCCAGGGCCGGGCGCGGTGGCTCATGCCTGTAATCCCAGCACTTTGGGAGGCTGAGACGGGCGGATCACAAGGTCAGGAGATCAAGACCATCCTGGCTAACACGGTGAAACCCTGTCTCTACTAAAAATACAAAAAAATTAGCCGAGCATGGTGGCGGGCACCTGTAGTCCCAGCTACTCAGGAGGCTGAGGCAGGAGAATGGCGTGAACCCGGGAGGCGGAGCTTGCAGTGAGCCAAGATCGTGCCACTGCACTCCAGCCTGGGCGACAGAGTGAGACTCCATCTCAAAGGAAAAAAAAAAAAGATGCCCAATAAACTTTTTGCCATGTTGTTACAACCCTCCTTTTTATTTATTTTTTTAGAGATGGGGTTCTTTCTTTGTTGCCCAGGCTAGAATGCGGCAGTACAATCATAGCTCACTGCAGTGTTGAACTCCTGGGCTCAAGTGATCCTCCTTCGTCAGCCTCCTGAGTAGCTAAGACCACAGGCATGCGCTACTACACCCAGCTAATTTATTTTTATTTTGATTTTTTGTAGAGATGGAGTCTTGCTTTGTTGCCTATGTTGGTTTCGTACTCCTGGGCTCAAGCAATCCTCCTGCTCTGGCCTCTTGAAGTGCTGGGATTACAGGTGTGAGCCACATGCCTGGCATTTATTATACCATTTTAACTTTTCTTTCTTTCTTTTTTTTTTTTTTTTAAGAGACAGGCTTTTACTCTGTCACCCAGGCTGGAGTGCAGTGATGCGATCATAGCTCACCACAGTCTTGAAATCCTGGGCTCAAGCAATCCTCCCACCTCAACCTTTTGGATTTTTTTGGAGACAGTCTGGCTTTATCACTCAGGTTGGAGTGCAGTGGCATGATCTTACCTCAATGCAACCTCTGCCTCCCAGTCCCAAGCGATCCTCCTGCCTCACCTTCCCAAGTAGCTGGGACCACAGGCGCATGCCACCACACCCAGCTAAATTTTTGTGTTTTTTGCAGAGACTGGGTTTCGCCATATTGCCAGGCTGGTCTCGAACTCTTGAGCTCAAGTGATCCACCCTTCAAAGTTCTGACATTACAGGTGTGAGCCACTGTGCCTGGCGTCCTTTTTTTGTTTTTTCTCAGACATTCTGTTACAGCAGCCATTCCTTTATTGTTAGACATTTGGGTTTCTGGTTTGGGGTAATGGCCATCTTTGTTCATAAAAGCTTTTCCAAATTTACTTTTTTTTTTTTTTTTTTGAGATGGAGTCTTGGTCTGTCACCAGGCTGGAGTGCCGTGGTGTGATCTCGGCTCATTGCGACTTCTGCCTCCCTGGTTCAAGTGATTCTCCTGCCTCAGCCTCCAGAGTAGCTGGGACTACAGGCGTGCACTACCACGCCCAGCTGATTTTTGTATTTTTAGTAGAGATGGGGTTTCACCATGTTGGCCAGGATGGTCTCGATCAGAGACAGCTCTGTCACCCAGACTGGAGTGCAGTGGTACAATCACGGCTCACTGCAACCTCCACCTCCCTGGCTCAAGCGATCCTCCTGCCTCACCCCCAAATTAACCTCTCCTGTAGCTAAGACCACAGGCGTGCGCCACCAGCTGGCTAATTTTTTGTATTTTTGTAGAGATGGGATTTTACCATGTTGCCCAGGTTGGTCTAGAACTTGTGAGCTCAAATGATCTGCCTGCCTTGACCTCCCAATGTGCTGGGATCAGACTTGAGCCACCGCACCCAGTCCCCCAAATTTACATTTATTTCCTTAAAATTATTGGCTAAAGGCCTCTGTAATTTTGTTTGTGGTTTGTTGTTCAACTATTAAAAAATTATTTTTTTCTGGATGGGCGCGGTGGCTCACGCCTGTAATCCCAGCACTTTGGGAGGCCGAGGCGGGTGGATCACGAGGTCAGGAGTTCGAGACCAGCCTGACCAACACGGTGAAACCCTGTCTGTACTAAAAAATACAAAAATTAGCCAGGCATGGTGCTGCGTGCCTGTAATCCCAGCTACTCAGGAGGCTGAGGCAGGAGAATCGCTGGAACCCATGAGGCAGAGGTTGCAGTGAGCCGAGATGATGCCATTGCACTCCAGCCGGGGTGAAAGAGAGAGACTCTGGCTCAAAACGAAAAAAAAAAGAGACAAGATCTTGTTATTTTATCTGGACTGGAGTGCAGTGTCTATTCACAGATGTGATTATCAAACTCATGGCCTCAGACTACAGAGTAGCTGGGACCACAGGGGCATGCTTCCATACCTGGCCATCCTAACCATTTGTAAGTATACATTTCAGTGGCCATTCATACTGCTGTGCAACCGTCACCATCATCCATCTCTAGAATTCATCTTGCAAAAATGAAACTCTGTACCGTGGCAACCACCATTCCCATTCTACTCTTTCTTTTTTTTTTTGAGACAGAGTCTCACTCTGTCACTCAGGCTGGAGTGCAGTGGCGCAATCTCAGCTCACTGCAACCTCCACCTCCTAGGTTCAAGTGATTCTTGTGCCTCAGCCTCCCGAGTAGCAGGGATTATAGGCACCTGCCACCATGCCCGGCTAATTTTTGTATTTTTAGTAGAGACAGGGTTTCACCATGTTGGCCAGGCTGTCTCAAACTCTGACCTTAAGTGATCCGCCCACCTCAGCCTCCCAAAGTGCTGGGATTGCAGGTGTGAGCCACCGTGCCCGGTCACCAATACTCTACTTTCTATAAATGAATTTGACTACGTCATTCAAGTAGAATCATACAGTATTTGTTTTTTGTGACTGGTTCATTTCACTTAGGACATGTCAAGTTTCACCCATGTTGAACCACGTGTCAGAATTTTCTTCCTTTTAAAGCTGAATAATATCTCATTGCATGTATATAGCACATTCTGCTTATCCATTAATCTGTGGGTGGACATTGGGCTGCTTCCACATTTTAGCTATCATGAACATGACTTAATGATAGCTAAAGGGGTACTGACCTCAAAGGAAGAGGCTGAAGCACCAAATATCATTTAAAGAGTTTACTTGACGATGCCTGTAATCCCAGCACTTTGGGAGGCCGAGGAGGGAGGACTGCTTGAGGCCAGGAGTTCATAATGATATCCATTATGAACATAGATACCTCTTTGAGACTTTCCTTCCTTTTCTTTTCTTTTTTTTTTTTTGAGACGGAGTTTCACTCTTGTTGCTCAGGCTAGATAGAGTGCAATGGCGCGATCTTGGCTCACCACAACCTCCGCCTCCCGGGTTCAAGAGATTCTCCTGCCTCAGCCTCCCAAGTAGCTGGGCTTACAGTCACCACCACCACGCCCAACTAATTTTGTATTTTTAGTAGAGATGGGGTTTCTCCATGTTGGTCAGGCTGGTCTCGAAACCCCGACCTCAGGTGATCCGCCCGCCTCGGCCTCCGAAAGTGCTGGGATTACAGGCGTGAGGCACCGCGCCTGGCCTTGAAACTTCTTCAGTCTGGTGCCAGCCTCACTCGATTTCCGTCTGGATGGCTATTTTAATAATCCTGTGGATGGCGCGCTCCTGACGGTCCTGAGGGAACACTCTGCTTCCAGGGCTGCCCTCCCGGCCCTTGCTTTCCCAGGGCTGCCTGGAGGCCGCGGGCCCCGCGCGTTCCCAGGCACAGCCCGCGCCCAGGTGCGCGCCGTCGCGGTGGGTTCCCCCTGGGAGGGGGAGGGAGCGGGGCAGGTGTCCCTAACGACTCTCCCACCCTCCAGCCCAGGGAGGAGCTGGCCCGGGCTCCGTTACCACATTACGGAGGGGGAAAGAGCTCTCTGGCCTCTTTCAGATTTCAGGATCCTCCCGAGAACCGGAAGGAGGAAGACCCCCTCCCCTCCCCCGCCCCCGCGCCAGCCGCCTCCATCCGCAGTAGCTGACCCTTCCGCCTGTCCGTTCCAGCTCCCGCGGGACTCAGGCGTCCCTGGCCACCGCAGCCTGGAAGCGTTCCTTGCCTGCTCCTCACATTGGTCTCCTCTTTCTGGGATCCCCGAGTCTCCCTCGGACCCCATACTCTTGCTGGCCCTGCAGACGCCTTGCCCTGGGCGGACGGCCTTTTAACTGGACTTGGGCGAACCTACCATTCGCTGGCCGGGACTCATTCCCAGATATCTAATTTAATCCTCACAACCACCCCACCAGGTGTTACCGGCTAAGGAAATGGGCCCAGAAAAACTAAGTTGCGACGCTGAAGGTACTCTAGCAGGCCAGTAGTGGAGCCAGCTGGAGGCGGCACTTCAGCAGAGGGATGTGTTTACAGGGCCGTCGCTTCCAAAGCTCATTCACAAGGCTGCCGGGACAGATAAATGAAATAGGGGCACCCATCTGCGTGCCTGGCGCATAGCAGGTGCTCACGCTAATTGATACCTCCCCTCCGTTTTTTCTTAGGTACCGGTGGAAAACCGAGGGCCCATGGAAAGCTGAGATGAGCCACATAGGATGTGAAAAATAAAATTAAGAAAAAGTAGGCCGGGCGCGGTGACTCACGCCTATAATCTCAGCACTTTGGGAGGCCAAGGCGGGCAGATCACCTGAGGTTAGGGGTTCAAGACCAGCCTGGCCAACATGGAGAAACCCCGTCTCTACTAAAAATACAAAATTAGCCGAGTGTGGTGGCACGCGCCAGTAATCCCAGCTACTTGGGAGGCTGAGGCAGGAGAATCGCTTGAACCCGGGAGGTGGAGGTTGCAGTGAGCCGAGATCACACATTGCACTCCAGCCTGGGCAACAAGAGCAAAACTCTGTCTCAAAAAAAAAAAAAAAAGCCTCCTTTAGGAATGCTGACAGGGGCACACCTGTTTCATTTATCAAATGAAAACCTACAGTGTTATTTATAACACAAAAAATCACCTATTCAGTGATAAGGAAATAGCTAAATAAAATATGATGGATTTGCATGATGAAATAGTATACAAGCCTAAAATGTTCATTCATTCTTTCGTTCAGAACCATTTATTGGTCTCTGCCTTTTTTTTTTTTTTTTTTTTGAGACAAAGTCTCGGTCTGTCACCCAGGCTGGAGTGCAGTGGCACAATCTCAGCTCACTGCAACCTCCACCTCCCAGGTTCCAGCGATTCTCCTGCCTCAGTCTCCTGAGTAGCTGGGATTACAGGTGCGTGCCACCACACCGGCTAATTTTTGTATTTTTAGTAGAGACAGGGTTTCACCATGTTAGTCAGGCTGGTCTCGAACTCCTGACCACGTGATCCACCCACCTCGGCCTCCCAAAGTGCTGGGATTACAGGTGTGAGGCACCAGGCCCGACCTATTAGTCTCTGCTTCATGCCAGGAATTGGGGCTGGGGATAATCAGACAAAAAGAGATGCTCTCAGCAGTCAAGAGGGAAGAGACAGGTAGGGGACCTGGAGTGTTAACAGATACTGTGCCTAAGCACCACACACACACACACACACACACAGGCCCACACACCCAAGCATAAGTGCAGAGGTAGAGGGCGGGGTCCTGGGGGAGGGGCTTTTTCTTGTAGAGCGGATGGGAATCAGAACAAGTGCTTTAGAAGTTTATACTTGGGGGGCGGGCGTGGTGGCTCACGTCTGTAATCCTAGCACTTTGGGAGGTGGGTGGATCACAAGGTCAAGAGATCGAGACCATCCTGGCTAAAACGGTGAAACCCCATTTCTACTAAAAATATAAAAAATTAGCTGGGCGTGGTGGCACACGCCTACCCAGCTACTCAGGAGGCTGAGGCAGGAGAATCGCTTGAACCCAGGAGGTGGAGGTTGCAGTGAGCCGAGCTCACGCCACTGCACTCCAGCCTGGGCGACAAAGCGAGACTCTGTCCCCCCCCCAAAAAAAATTTATACTTGAGGCTTGACATAGTGGCTAATGCCTGTAATCCCAGCACTTTGGACTTTGGGGAGGTTAAGGTGGGAGGTGAGCCGGGCGCTGTGGCTCACACCTGTAATCCCAGCACTTTGGGAGGCCGAGGCGGGCGGATCACGAGGTCAGGAGATCAAGACTATGGTGAAACCCCGTCTCTACTAAAAATACAAAAAAAATTAGCTGGGCTCAGTGGCGGCTGCCTGTAGTCCCAGCTACTCGGGAGGCTGAGGCAGGAGAACGGCGTGAACCCGGGAGGCGAAGCTTGCAGTGAGCCGAGATTGTGCCACTGCACTCCAGCCTGGGCGACAGAGCGAGACTCCGTCTCAAAAAAAAAAAAAAAAAGGTGGAAGGTGAAGGATTGGTTGAACTCAGGAGTTCGAGACCAGCTTGGGCAACATAGCAAGATCTCTCTCTCTCTACAAAAAAATTCTTCCAGTGGTTACAGACTTTAGATGTAATAGTGAGGAGGCCTCTGCCACCCCTCCCTCTTGGTGGTATATATGATTGTGGTTTTGATTTTAAAAATACACTGCATTGGCCGGGCATGGTGGCTCAGGCCTGTAATCCCAGCACTTTGGGAGGCCAAGGCGGGTGTATCACAAAGTCAGGAGTTCGAGATCAGTCTAGCCAATATGGTGAAACCCTGTCTCTACTAAAAATACAAAAAAAAATATAAATAATTAGCTGGGCGTGGTGGCGGGGTGCCTGTAGTCCCAGCTACTCGGGAGGCTGAGGCAGGAGAAACGCTTGAATCTGGGAGGTGGAGGTCACATTGAGCCGAGATAGCACCACTGCACTCCAGCCTGGGTGACAGAGCAAGACTCCATCTCAAAAACAAAAAACAAAACATACTGCATCCTGTAGGGTAGCACCCTACCCTGCCAGAGGTAGCGTCCCAGCTATGCTCTAATAGAGGCCAATCCACCATTCTATCCAGCCAGCTGCTTCTGGTCCACGGAGTACATGGTAAGACCAGTGAATTCCTTGAGTGTGAGCTCATTTGTACATTTCCTTGGCTGTAACATGTATTGCCCTGGTTGGAGGCTATATTATGTTGAATGCCATGCTGATGGATATGGCATTCAGTAAGTCCATGAGTGGTGGTGCTGATGGAAGCACTGTAGGTAGAGAAAGCAAATTCATACATGAAATATGTGCCTATCCTCATGAAGATAAAATACAGCCCCTTCGTGATGGGAGGACCCAGTCAAACCAATCTACAATGAGGTGAGAATGATGCCCAATCAGGGACTCAGCACTGCGCTGTGCGGAGGTCGACGCTCAGCACTGGCCACAGCCAGATTAGCCTCAGAGAGAAGACTCTGTTACTGAGCCCAGGCATAGCTTCCATCCCTGCCACCATGGCTACTTTTTATCTTTGCACAAGCCCTGGAGGCAGCTGGGAAAGCAGCTGACCATCATCCACAGGACTGTCATCTTGTCCACCTGGTGATCATCTAGTCCCTTTGCCTTATTGTGGGCTATTATATCCACCTTGCCTTTGTTAAGTAAGCATCACCATTTGGCCTTTGTACCACCAAGATGCTATTATTCTCATTGAGATCGGGGAATCCAGTTCCACTGATCCATCCAGCACACCCCACTAGCTCTCTAGTCAAGAGAGGACAATCATCAGAGCAAGTCAAGGATGCTGGTGGCCCTCACCAATGCATTTCTTAATGCTTTCACAAAGGGAGTGTTTTCCAGACCCTCCTAAAATATGTGGCTAGCAGTGGCTAAGAAGGTGCACATCATAGATCCAGTCCAGCATTCCCATCTCCCGGGGACTTCTGATTCCTTCTTCTACAGTATGCCAGGGAAGTTCTGGCATTTCATGCTTATTAACTGTTGGCTACTACTTAATCCAGACTTTAATTAGCCAATCTAGCTGACTATTAATTCTCCTCCCAGGTGCTCAGGCCAACACAGTAAATCCCAAATCCTGGATAAGCATCCACGGCAACGAGTTTGGCCAAACCAAGGCTTCCATCCCCCTACCTTGGTCTAGCTCCCTCAGCACGCACTCCCACACATGCTCCTGCAGCTTCTGCCAAGACGAGCTCGCCAGGCCTGTAACTCAGCCCGGCGTTCTCCTCTCAGTGTGACCTTGTGCTTCTCCATGGGCTGTGCTGGGACCTAACTCATGAAGGGCCTGGGGCCAAAGAGGGATGGGGGCAGGTAGGGTTCTGAGGCTGATGTTTTGGGAGAAGGGAGTAGTATTAGAGGGTCTTATCTCCACAGACATGAGAATTTCAAAGGAATTTGGGGTTTCAAAGTTCTCAGTCTTATTCATGTCTGCCTAAATGTCTCCATTTCATCTCAGGCTCCCAGCCCATTCCCAGTAATGCTCTTACTTTAGCATAAGAGACTTGGAGGGCTAAGCATTTACTTACACTGAATCTTGGCAACCTTTACAATGACATCCTGATCCTGTCCTTAGTCACATGTGCCTGTGCCTGGAGGAGATGAGGGACTCCTTCAAGTTGCCATCAAGGGATTCTGTTTTTTTGTTTTTGTTTTTGTCTTTTTTTTTGAGAGGGTTTCTCGCTCTGTCACCCAGGCTGGAGTGCAGTGGCGCCATCTTGGCTCACCTCAACCTCTGCCTTCCAGGTTCAAGTGATTCTCCTGCCTCAGCCTCCCGAGTAGCTAGGATTAGAGGTGCCCGCCACCACGTCTGGCTAATTTTGTGTTTTTAGTAGAGACAGAGTTTCACCATGTCGGCCAGGCTGGTCTCAAACTCCTGACCTCAGATGATCCGCCTGCTTCAGCCTCCCAAAATGCTGGAATTACAGGCATGAGCCACCGCGCCACCTAATTTCTGTATTTTTAGTTGAGATGGGGTTTTACCATGTTGCCCAGTCTGGTCTCGAACTCCTGACTTCATGTTATCCGCCTGCCTCGGCCTCTCAAAGTGCTAGGATTACAGGCATGAGTCACCACACCTGGCCGTGTCTGTCTGTCTATCTATCTATTTATCTCTATCTATCTATCATCTATCTATCTATATCTGTTGAGACAGGGTCTCACTCCCGTTGTTCAGGCTGGAGTGCAGTGGCACGATCTCGGCACACTGCAGCCTTGACCTTCCAGGCTAAATTAATCCTCCCACCTCAGCCTCTCACGTAGCTGAGACTACAGATGTGCACCACCATGCCTAGCTAGTTTTTTGTATTTTTAGTAGAGATGGGGTTTTGCTATGTTGCCCAGGCTGGCCTCAAACTCCTGGTCTCAAGTGATCTGCCTGCCTTGACCTTCCAAAGTTCTGGGATTACAGGCATGAGCCACTGTGCCTGGCCGAGAAAGATCTAAATAACTGATGAAAGATGTCTGATGAATTATAAATGAGCTTAGGGGTGTTTGGAACCTCCCTCTAGACTTAGAGGTTGATTCCTGGTCTTGCTACCCCCTGCTGAAATAACCTCTTGGCCTCCGGTGTCCTGGCTGAGTCAAGCAGAGGCTCAAGATTTACCTGGATGGGAAATACCATTGCCTCTGTCTGTTTATTCAATTTTCCTTATTTTCTCTCCCTGCCTTCTGCATGCACATCTATGGCAGTGCACGAGCTTAGATGGCTGCCCACAGGGCAGGGGCCTCTGAGCCCCATCAAGGGGAGGCAGCCTGGTTTAATGGAAGAGCACTGGGTTAGGAGTCAGGAGGCCTAGGTTCCAAACCCAGCTGTTACTTCCTCTCATGGACTTGGTTAACTATCTAAGGGGGTTTGGACTCAGTGTTGTTTGAAGTCCTTCTTGTCAATCCCTAATTCCTAACTTGTCCTGATCATTTTATGGGGTTGTGCTGTGGACAAAATGAAAGAATGTGAGAGAAGAGTTAAGAATGACACTGAGATGATCCCCCACTTCCCAACCACATGCACATCATTCTCCCTAATTCCGAGGACGTTTGACTTTTACTGTGGCTGGGAGAACACCCAAGGCTGTTTTGACATCATAGGCATGCTTTCATCTTGCACTTGGCTGGCAGGAAAGGAGGCAACGGTATAGCAAGAAACCAGAGCCTCCCAGCAAGGATCCTGGGAGTGGAACCAGGGCCAAGGACATCTGGGAAAGAAAGCGAACCTGGTGAGTTAGGAAGAAATCCTTAGGGCAAGAACTGAAGGAGTTTGCCCAGGGAACTGACCTAGGCCACAGACAGGATAAGTTCTTCCATCATAGAGTATTCTGTTAAATACCAACTGGCGTACTGCAGTTCAATTCTGGCACTCAACCATCCAGAGGCAGTGCAGACCCCGCAAGTTAAAATGCACAATCCCCAAGAAAACTGCCTTTACTTCAGAGGTCAGCTGCAAGGTCAGGGGGATTCTCAGGTCACCCGCACTTCTGACTGACTGGCTACAAATTTGGGGGTTTCTCATGATCCCCCTCAGATTCAATAAGTCACTATGACAACTCACAGAACTCAGGAAAGTGCTATTCTTATGATTGCAGTTTTATTATGGAGGATACAAATCAGCACAACCAGCCAGAGAGACACGCAGGGCAAGTGTGAGAGGGTTCTGAATGCAGAGCTACCATGCCCTCTCCCTGTGGAATCAGGCAGGTTATATCGCCCTCTGCCCTCTGACACTCCATATGTTCATCAACCAGGGCACTCCAGAGTTTTGTATCCAGAAGTTTTTTTGTTGTTGCTTGTATTTTTTTTTTGAGACAGAATCTCGCTCTTTTAGCCAGGCCGGAGTGCAGTGGCGCTATCTCGGCTCACTGCAAGCTCCACCTCCCGGGTTCACGCCATTCTCCTGCCTCAGCCTCCTGAGTAGCTGGGACTACAGGCACCTGCCACCACGCCCGGCTAATTTTTTGTA
Source organism: Hylobates moloch (assembly GCF_009828535.3). Taxonomy (NCBI): domain Eukaryota; kingdom Metazoa; phylum Chordata; class Mammalia; order Primates; family Hylobatidae; genus Hylobates; species Hylobates moloch. The sequence continues at coordinate 41,264,456 of NW_026652295.1, read as the reverse complement.
TTTTTTTAGTAGAGACGGGGTTTCACCGTGTTAGCCAGGATGGTCTCGATCTCCTGACCTCGTGATCCGCCTGCCTTGGACTCCCAATAGTGTGATTAATTTCATCCTCCAGACAGCCCTAAGGGACCAAGACTTTTTTTTTTTATTTTTTATTTTTTTGAGACAGAGTCTTGCTCTGTCACCCAGGCTAGAGTGGTGTGATCTTGGCTCACTGCAACCTCCACCTCCCGGATTCAAGTGATTCTCCTGCCTCAGCCTCCCAAGTAGCTGGGATTACAGGTGTGTGCCACCACACCCAGCTAATTTTTGTATTTTTAGTAGACACGGGGTTTCACATTGGCCAGGATGGTCTCAATCTCTTGACCTCGTGATCCGCCTGCTTCGGCCTCCCAAAGTGCTGGGATGACAAGCATGAGCCACCATGCCCAGCCTGTTTGTTTGTTTTTGAGACAGGGTCTGGCTATGTTGTCCAGGCTGGAGCACAGTGGCATGATACGGTCACTGTAGCTTTTATCTCTCAGGCTCAAGTGATCCTCCCACCTCAGCCTCCCATGTAGCTGGGACTACGGGTGCATGTCACCACACACGGCTAATTTTATTCTTTTTTGTAGAAACGGGATCTCGCTCTCTTGTTCAGGTTGGAGACTCAAGCTCCTGGGCTCAAGCAATCCTCCTGCCTTGGCCTCCCAAAGTGCTGGGAGTACAGGCGTGAGGTACCACTCCCAGCCTGTATCTAGAGTTTTTTTTTTTTTTAATCACAGTTCCATTACATAGGCATAGTTGAGTAAATCACTGGCTGGAGATTCAGTTCCATTTCTCCTCCCTGAACCTCAAGTGGATTGAATTCCCAATCTCTAATCACAGAGTTGGTCTTTCTGATATGGTCAGCTCGTATCCTGAAACAGCCTAGGGGCCACTATGAGTCACCCAATTAGCATAAACTATTTGGGCCATAAATATCACTCTTAATATTTGAGAAATTCTAAGAATTGAGTTTCCCTCCTGAGCACCAGGGACAAAGTCCAAATTCTTTTTTTTTTTTTTTTTTTTTTGAGATGGCGTTTCACTCTATCACCCAGGCTGGAGTGCAGTGGTGCGATCTCCACTCACTGCAAGCTCTGCTCCCAGGTTCATGCCGTTCTCCTGCCTCAGCCTGCCGAGTAGCTGGGACTACAGGCGCCCGCCACCACGCCCGGGGGTTTCACTGTGTTAGCCAGGATGGTCTCGATCTCCTGATCTCAGGTCATCCACCCGCCTCTGCCTCCCAAAGTGCTGGGATTACAGGCGTGAGCCACCGCGCCCGGCCAATTTTTGTATTTTTAGTGGAGATGGAGTTTCTCCATGTTGGTCAGCCTGGTCTCGAACTCCTGATCTCAGGTGATCTGCCCGCCTTAGCCTCCCAAAGTGCTAGGATTACAGGCATGAGCCACCATTCCTGGCCTAGGCCAAACTTGTAGGGAAAAGAGAGAGAGATCAGACTATTACTGTGTCTACATAGAAAAGGAAGAAATAAGAAACTCCATTTTGATTTGTACCCTGAACAATTGTTTTGCCTTGAGATGCTGTTAACCTGTAACTTTAGTCCCAACCTTGTGCTCACAGAAACATGTGTTGTATGGAATCAAGGTTTAAGGGATCTAGGGCTGTGCAGGATGTGCCTTGTTAACAATATGTTTGCAGGCAGTATGCTTGGTAAAAGTCATTGCCAGTCTCCATTCTCGATTAACCAGGGGCACAATGCGCCGCGGAAAGCCACAGGGACTTCTGCCCAGGAAAGCCGGGTATTGTCCAAGGTTTCTCCCCACTGAGACAGACTGAGATATGGCCTCGTGGGACAGGAAAGACCTGACCGTCCCCCAGCCTGACACCCATGAAGGGTTTGTGCTGGGGAGGATTAGTAAAAGAGGAAGGCTTGTGGTTGAGATAAGAGGAAGGCCTCTGTCTCCTGCATGCCCCTGGGAATGGAACGTCTCGGTATAAAACCCAACTGTACATTAGTTCTATTCTGAGATAGGAGAAAACCGCCCTGTGGCTGGAGGTGAGATATGCTGGTGGCAATGCTGCTCTGTTATTCTTTACTACACTGAGATGTTTGGGTGGAGAGAAGCATAAATCTGGCCTATGTGCACATCCAGGCATAGTACCTTCCCTTGAACTTATTTGTGACACAGATTCCTTTGCTCAAGTGTTTTCTTGCTGACCTTCTCCCCACTATCACCCTGTTCTCCTGCCGCATTTCCCTTGCTGAGATAGTGAAAATAATAATCAGTAAATACTGAGGGAACTCAGAGACGGGGGCCGGTGCAGGTCCTCCGTATGCTGAGCCCCGGTCTCCTGGGCTCCACTGTTCTTTCTCTATACTTTGTCTCTGTGTCTTATTTCTTTTTTTAGTCTCTCGTTCCACCTGACGAGAAATACCCACAGGTGTGGAGGGGCAGGCCACCCCTTCATCTGCTGCCCAACGTGAGTGCCTTTCTCTAAGGTGAAGGTATGCTAAGAACGTGAGCATCGAGGACAGTCGACGAAAGATTCCCGAGTACGTCCACGGTCAGCCTTGCGGTAAGCTTGTGCGCTCAGAAGAACCCAGGGTAACAATGGGACAAACTGAAAGTAAATATGCCTCTTATCTCAGCTTCATTAAAATTATTTTAAGAAGAGGGGGAGTTAGAGCTTCTACAGAAAATCTAATTAGCTTTTTCAAACAATAGAACAATTTTGCCCCTGGTTTCCAGAACAGGGAACTTTAGATCTAAAAGATTGGGAAAAAAATTGGCAAAGAATTAAAACAAGCAAAGAGGGAAGATAAAATCATCCCACTTACAGTATGGAATGATTGGGCCATTATTAAAGCAACTTTAGAACTGTTTCAAACAGAAGAAGATAGCATTTCAGTTTCTGCTGCCCCTGAAAGCTGTGTAATAGACTGTGAAGAAGAGGCAGAGACAGAGTTCAGGAAAGGAATGGGAAGTTCACATTGTAAATATGTAGCAGAGTCTGTAATGGCTTGGTCAACGCAAAATGTTGACTACAATCAATTAAAGGAGGCAATATATCATGAATAATCAAAATTGGGGGAAGGAGGTCTAGAATTATTGGGGCTTATCAGAGCCTAAACCACGATGGCCATCAACTCCTCCCGCGGTTCAGATACGTGTAACATTACAACCTCAAAGGCAGGTTAGACAAGTACAAACCCCAAGAGAATATCAAGTAGCAAAGGATAGAGTCTCTATCCCGGCAATGCCAATTCAGATGCAGTATCCACAATATCAGCTGGTAGAAAATAAGACCCAACCGCCAGTAATTTATCAGTACTGGCCGCCAGCCTACCTTCAGTATCGGTCGCCTCCAGAGATTCAATACGGACCTCAAGCGGTGTGTCCTGTACCAAATAGCACGTCACCATACTAGCAACCCACAGCGGTGGTGGTTAATCCTACAGCACCACCTAGTGGAGAAAGGTAGTACACTGCATGAAATCATTGATAAAGCCAGAAAACAGGGATGGGAGTTCCCGGTAATTTTACAACCGATACCGGCCGGGAAAGGGACTCTAGCAGGAGTGTCTGTCCAAACTGAGGCTAGATATGAATCTTTCACCATGAAAATGTTAAAAGATATGAAGGAAGGAGTTAAACAATATGGACCCAACTCCCCTTATGTGAGAACATTGTTAGATTCCACTGTTCATGGAAATAGACTTATTCCTTATGACTGGGAAATTTTGGCTAAATCTTCCCTTTCACCCTCTCAGTTTCTACAGTTTAAAGCCTGGTGGGTTGATGGAGTACAAGAACAGGTACGAAAAAATCAGGCTACTAATCCCACTGTTAATATAGATGCAGACCAATTGCTAGGAACAGGTCCAAATTGGAGCACCATTAACCAACAATCAGTAATGCAGAATGAGGCTATTGAACAATTAAGCGCTATTTGCCTCAGGGCTTGGGAAAAAATTCAGGACCCAGGAACCACCTGCCCTTCTTTTAATTCAATTAAACAAGGCTCTAAAGAGCCATATCCAGACTTTGTGGCAGGGTTGCAAGATGCCGCTCAAAAATCTATCACAGATGATAACGCCCGAAATGTTATTGTAGAATTAATGACCTATCAAAATGCAAATCCAGAATGTCAATCGGCCACAAAGCCATTAAAAAGAAAAGTTCCAGCAGGAGTCGATGTAATTACAGAATAAGTGAAGGCTTGTGATGGGATTGGAGGAGCTATGCATAAAGGCAATGCTAATGGTTCAAGCAATGACGGGAGTCGCTTTAGGAGGACAAGTTAGAACATTTGGGAAAAAATGTTATAATTGTGGTCAAATCGGTCATCTGAAAAGGAGTTGCCCAGTCTTAAGTAAACAGAATATAATAAATCAAGCTGGCGGGGCGCGGTGGCTCACACCTGTAATCCCAGCACTTTGGGAGGCCGAGGTGGGTGGATCACAAGGTCAGGAGATCGAGACTATCCTGGCTAACATGGTGAAACCCCGTCTCTACTAAAAATACAAAAAATTAGCTGGGCGTGGTGGCGGGCGCCTATAGTCCCAGCTACTCGGGAGGCTGAGGCAGGAGAATGGCGTGAACCCGGGAGGCGGAGCTTGCAGTGAGCCGAGATCGCGCCACTGCACTCCAGCCTGGGCGACAGAGCCAGACTCCGTCTCAAAAATATATATATATATATATAAATATAAATAAATAAATAAAGCTATTACGGCAAAAAATAAAGAGCCACCTGGCCTGTGTCCAAAATGTGGAAAAGGAAAACATTGGGCTAATCAATGTCATTCTAAATTTGATAAAGATGGACAACCATTGTCGGGGAAATGGGAAGAGGGGCCAGCCTCAGGCCCCGCAACAAATTGGGGCATTCCGATTCAGGGGTTTGTTCCTCAGGGTTTTCAGGGACAACAACCCCCGCAGGAAATACCACCACTTCAGGGAGTCAGCCAATTACAACAATACAACAGCTGTCCCCCGCCACAGCAGGCAGCACAGCCGTAGATTTGTCTTCTACTCAAATGGTTTCTTTACTCCCTGGAGAGCCCCTGCAAACGATTCCTACAGGGGTACATGGCCCGCTGCCAGAAGGGACGGTAGGCCTTATTTTAGGGAGATCAAGTCTAAATTTGAAGGGAGTCCAAATTTATACTGGTGTAATTGATTCAGATTATAAAGGGGAAATTCAGTTAGTGATCAGCTCCACTGTTCCCTGGAGTGCCAATCCAGGTGATAGAATTGCGCAATTACTGCTTTTGCCTTATATTAAAATTGGGAAAAACAAAACAGAAAGAACAGGAGGGTTTGGAAGTACCAACCCTGCCAGAAAAGCCGCTTATTGGGCTAGTCAGGTCTCAGAGGATAGACCCGTGTGTGCAGTCACTATTCAGGGAAAGCAGTTTGAAGGATTAGTGGATACCGCGGCTGATGGTGCTATCATCGCCTTAAATCAATGGCCCAAAAATTGGCCTAAACAAAAGCCTGTTACAGGACTTGTTGGCGTAGATACCGCCTCAGAAGTGTATCAAAGTGCCATGATTTTACATTGTCTAGGACCTGGTGATCAAGAAAGTACAGTTCAGCCTATGATCACTTCTATTCCAATTAATTTATGGGGCCTAGACTTGTTACAACAATGGCATGCAGCGATTACTATCCCAGCCTCCCAATACAGCCCCACGAGTCAAAAAATCATGACTAAAATGGGATATCTCCCTGAAAAGGGACTAGGAAAGAATGAGGACAGCATTAAAGTCCCAACTGAGGCTGAAAAAAATCAAAAAAGAAAAGGAATAGGGTATCCTTTTTAAGAGCGGCCACTGTAGAGCCTCCAAAACCCATTCCATTAACTTGGAAAACAAAAAAAACCTGTATGGGTAAATCAGTGGCTGCTACCAAAACAAAAGCTAGAGGCTTTACACTTATTAGCAAAGGAACACTTAGAAAAGGGACATACTGAGCCTTCATTTTCGCCTTGGAATTCTCCTGTGTTTATAATTCAGAAAAAATCCGGCAGATGGCGCATGCTGACTGACTTAAGAGCTGTTAATGCTGTAATTCAACCCATGGGGGCTCTCCAACCTGGGTTGCTCTCTCCAGCTGTGATCCCAAAAGATTGGCCTTTAATTATAATTGATCTGAAGGATTGCTTTTTTACCATTCCTCTGGCAAAACAGGATTTTGAAAAATTTGCTTTTACTGTACCAGCCATAAATAATAAAGAACCAGCCACCAGGTTTCAGTGGAAAGTGTTGCCTCAGGGAATGCTTAATGGTCCAACTATTTGCCAGACTTTTGTAGCTCAAGCTGTTCAGGCAGTTAGAGACAGTTTTCAGACTCTTATATCATTCATTATGTTGATGATATTTTGTGTGCTACAGAAAGGAGAGACAAATTAATTGACTGTTACACATTTCTGCAGACAAGAGGTTGCAAATGCAGGACAACAGCATCTGATAAGATTCAAACCTCTACTCCTTTCCATTACTTAGAAATGCAGGTAGAGGAAAGGAAAATTAAACCACAAAAAATAGAAATAAGAAAAGACCGACCAGGCGCGGTGGCTCACGCTTGTAATCCCAGCACTTTGGGAGGCCAAGGAGGGCAGATCATGAGGTCAGGAGATCGAGACCACGGTGAAACCCCGTCTCTACTAAAAATACAAAAAAAATTAGCCGGGCATGGTGGCAGGCTCCTGTAGTCCCAGCTACTCGGAGAGGCTGAGGCAGGAGAATGGCGTGAACCCGGGAGGCAGAGCTTGCAGTGAGCCGAGATTGTGCCACTGCACTCCAGCCTGGGCGACAGAGCGAGACTCCGTCTCAAAAAAAAAAAAAAAAAAAAAAAAAAAAGACACATTAAAAACATTAAATGACTTTCAAAAATTGCTAGGAGATATTAATTGGATTCAGCCAACTCTAGGCATCTCTACTTATGCCATGTTAAATTTGTTCTCTATCTTAAGAGGGGATCCAGAATTGAATAGTAAAAGAACATTAACTCCAGAGGCAACTAAAGAAATTGAATTAGTTGAAGAAAAATTTCGGTCAGCACAAGTAAACAGAATAGATCACTTAGCCCCACTCCAACTTTTGATTTTTGCTACTGCACATTCTCCAGCAGGCATTATTGTTCAAAATACAGATCTTGTGGAGTGGTTCTTCCTTCCTCATAGTACGATTAAGACTTTTACATTGAACTTGGATCAAATGGCTACATTAATTGGTCAGGCAAGATTATGAATAATAAAATTGTGTGGAAGTGACCCAGATAAAATCATTGTTCCTTTAAATAAGGAACAGGTTAGACAAGCCTTTATCAATTCTGGTGCACGGCAGATTGGTCTTGCTGATTTTATGGGAATTATTGACAATCATTACCCCAAAACAAAAATCTTCCAGTTTTTAAAATTGACTACTTGGATTTTTCCTAAAATTACCAGACATAAACCTTTAGAAAATGCTCTGACGGTGTTTACTGATGGTTCCAGCAATGGAAAAGAGGCTTACACCAGGCCAAAAGAACAACTCATTGAAACTCAATATCACTGGGCTCAAAGAGCAGAGTTGGTTGCTGTCATTACAGTGTTACAAGATTTTAATCAGCCTATTAACATTGTATCGATTCTGCATATGTAGTACAGGCTACAAAGGATGTTGAGACAGCCCTCATCAAATATAGTATAGATGATCAGTTAAACCAGCTGTTTGTTACAACAAACCATAAGAAAAAGAAATTTCCCATTTTATATTACTCATATTCGAGCACATACTAATTTACCAGAGCCTTTAACTAAAGCAAATGAACAAGTTGACTTGCTAGTATCATCTGCATTCATGGAAGCACAAGAATTTCATGCCTTGACTCATGTAAATGCAACAGGACTAAAAACTAAATTTGACATCACATGGAAACAGGCAAAAAATACTGTACAACATTACACCCAGCGTCAGATTCTACGCCTGCCCACTCAAGAGGCAGGAGTTAATCCCAGAGGTCTATGTCCTAATGCGTTATGGCAAATGGAAGTCACACATGTACCTTCGTTTGGAAAATTGTCATTTGTCCTTGTGACAGTTGATACTTATTCACATTTTGTATGGGCAACCTGCCAGACAGGAGAAAATACTTCCCACGTTAAAAGACATTTATTGTCTTGTTTTGCTGTCATGGGAGTTCCAGAAAAAATTAAAACGGATAATGGGCCTGGATACTGTAGTAAAACATTTCAAAAATTCTTAAATCAGTGGAAAATTACACATACAACAGAATCCCTTGTAATTCCCAAGGACAGGCCATAATTGAAAAAACCAATAGAACACTCAAAGCTCAATAGATTCAACAAAAAAAGGAAAAAGTAAGGAGTCTAATACTCCCCAGATGCAACTTAATCTAGAACTCTATACTTTAAATTTTTTAAACATTTATAGAAATCAGACCACTACTTCTGCAGAATAACATCGTACTGGTAAAAAGAACAGCCCACATGAAGGAAAACTGATTTGGTGGAAAGACAACAAAAATAAGACGTGGGAAATAGGGAAGGTGATAACATGGGAGAGAGGCTTTGCTTGTGTTTCACCAGGAGAAAATCAGCTTCCTATTTGGATACCCACTAGACATTTAAAGTTCTACAGTGAACCCATTTGAGATGCAAAGAAAAGCGCTTCCGCGGAGACAAAAAACCCTCAATTGAGCATCATCGAGTCGCCAGGTAAACAAAATGGTGATATCAGAAGAACAGATGAAGTTGCCATCCACCAAGGAAGCGGAGCCACCGACTTGGGCCCAGTGAAAGAAGCTGACACAGTTAGCTAAAAAAGCCTAAAGAACACAAGGGTAACGTGAACTCCAGAGAATATGCTGCTTACAGCTTCGATTATTGTATCAATGGTAGCAAGTCTGCACATGTCTGCAGGAGCAGCTGCAACTAATTATACTTACTGTGCCTATGTGCCTTTCCCTCCCTTAATTTGGGCAGTCACATGGATGGATAATCCTATTGAAGTGGCCGGGCGCGGTGGCTCACGCTTGTAATCCCAGCACTTTGGGAGGCCGAGGCGGGCGGATCATGAGGTCAGGAGATCGAGACCACGGTGAAACCCCGTCTCTATTAAAAATACAAAAAAATTAGCCGGGCGTGGTGGCGGGCGCCTGTAGTCCCAGCTACTCGGAGAGGCTGAGGCAGGAGAATGGCGTGAACCCGGGAGGCGGAGCTTGCAGTGAGCCGAGATTGCGCCACTGCACTCCAACCTGGGCGACAGAGCGAGACTCCGTCTCAAAAAATTAAAAAAAAAAAAAAAATCCTATTGAAGTATATGTTAATAATAGTGCATGGGTACCAGGCCCCACAGATGATCGTTGCCCTGCCCAACCTAAAGGAGAAGGAATGATGATAAATGTTTCCACTGGGTATCATTACCCTCCTACTTGCCCAGGGAAGGCACCAGGATGTTTAATGCCTACAACCCAAAATTGGTTGGTAGAAGTACCTACTGTCAGTGCCACCAGTAAATTTACTTATCACATAGTAAGTGGAACATCACTCGGGCCACAGATAAATAATTTAGAGGACGCTTCTTATCAAAGATCATTAAAATCTAGGCCTAAGGGGAAGCCTTGCCCCAAGGAAATTCCCAAAGAATCAAAAAGCCCAGAAGCCTTAGTTTGGGAAGAATGTGTGGCTAATACTGCGGTGGTATTACAAAACAATGAATTTGGAACTATTATAGACTGGGCCCCTCGAGGCCAATTATATTATAATTGTATGGGGCAAACGCACTCATGTTCACAGGCCCCATCCATCTGGCCCATTAATCTGGCCTATGATAGTGATTTAATTTGAAAGGCTGGACCAGGTTTATAGAAGGTTAGAATCACCCTATCCATGGAAATGGGGTGAAAAGGGAATTTCATCACCTTGACCAAAGTTAGTTAGTCCTGTTACTGGTCCTAAACATCCAAAATTGTGGAAGCTTACTGTGGCCTCGCACCACATTAGAATTTGATCTGGAAATCAAGTTATAGAAACAAGAAATTGTAAAAGCCATATTATACTATCAACCTAAATTCCAATCTGACAATTCCTCTACAAAGTTGTGTAAAACCCCCTTATATGCTAGTTACAGAAAACGTAGTTATTAAACCAGATTCCCAAACTATAACCTGTGAAAATTGTATATTGTTTACTTGCATTGATTCGACTTTTAATTGGCAGCGCCATATTCTGCTAGTGAGGGCAAGAGAAGGTGTGTGGATCCCTGTGTCCATGGACCGACAGTGGGTGGCCTCGCCATCTTCCATATTTTAACGGAAGCGTTAAAAGGAATTCTACCTAGATCCAAAAGATTCATTTTTACTTTGATTGCAGTGATTATGGGCCTTATTGCAGTCACAGCTACTGCTGCGGCTGCTGGAATTGCTTTACACTCCTCTGTTCAAACTGCAGAACATGTAAATGATTGGCGAAAGAATTCCTCAAAATTGTGGAATTCCCAGACCCAAATAAATCAAAAATTGGCAAACCAAATTAATGATCTTAGACAAACTGTCAGTTGGCTGGGAGATAGGCTCATGAGCTTGGAATATCTTTTTCAGTTGCAGTGCGACTGGAATACGTCAGATTCTTGTATTAATCCCGAGCCTATAATGAGTCTGAGCATCACTGGGACATGGTTAGATGCCATCTACAAGGAAGAGAAGATAATCTTACTTTAGATATTTCAAAATTAAAAGAAGGAAATTTTGAGGCATTGAAAGCCCATTTAAATTTGGGAACTGAAGCAATCGTGAAATCTGCTGATGGCCTCACAAATCTTAACCGTCACTTGGTTAAAAACCATCAGAAGATTCACTATTGTAAATTTCATATTAATCCTTGTATGCCTGTTCTGTCTGTTGTTAGTCTACAGGTGTATCCAGCAGCTCCGAAGAGACAGCAACCAGCAAGAACAGGCCATAATGACGATGGCAGTTTTTTCAAAAAGGGGGATATGTAGGGAAAAGAAAGAGAGATCAGACTGTTACTGTGTCTACGTAGAAAAGGAAGAAATAAGAAACTACATTTTGATCTGTACCCTGAACAATTGTTTTGCCTTGAGATGCTGTTAACCTGTAACTTTAGTCCCAACCTTGTGCTCACAGAAACATGTGTTGTATGGAATCAAGGTTTAAGGGATCTAGGGCTGTGCAGGATGTGCCTTGTTAACAATATGTTTGCAGGCAGTATGCTTGGTAAAAGTCATTGCCAGTCTCCATTCTCGATTAACCAGGGGCACAATGCGCTGCGGGAAGCCACAGGGACCTCTGCCCAGGAAAGCCGGGTATTGTCCAAGGTTTCTCCCCACTGAGACAGACTGAGATATGGCCTCGTGGGACGGGAAAGACCTGACCGTCCCCCAGCCCGACACCCGTGAAGGGTCTGTGCTGGGGAGGATTAGTAAAAGAGGAAGGCCTCTTGTGGTTGAGATAAGAGGAAGGCCTCTGTCTCCTGCATGCCCCTGGGAATGGAATGTCTTGGTATAAAACCCAATTGTACATTCGTTCTATTCTGAGATAGGAGAAAACTGCCCTGTGGCTGGAGGTGAGATATGCTGGTGGCAATGCTGCTGTTATTATTTACTACACTGAGACATTTGGGTGGAGAGAGGCATAAATCTGGCCTACGTGCACATCCAGGCATAGTACCTTCCCTTGAACTTATTTGTGACACAGATTCCTTTGCTCAGTGTTTTCTTGCTGACCTTCTCCCCACTATCACCCTGTTCTCTGCTGCATTCCCCTTGATGAGATAGTGAAAATAATAATCAGTAAATACCGAGGGAACTCAGAGACGGGGGCCGGTGCAGGTCCTCTGTATGCTGAGTGCCGGTCTCCTAGGCCCACTGTTCTTTCTCTATACTTTGTCTCTGTGTCTTATTTCTTTTCTCAGTCTCTCGTCCCACCTGACGAGAAATACCTGCAGGTATGGAGGGGCAGGCCACCCCTTCAAAATTCTTTATTATACGACATTCGATATGGTCAGTTTCCTCCAGACTGGCTTCTCAAGCTCTTACCAAGTGCCCCCTACCCCAACTTTTTTTTTTTTTGACAGAGTCTCTGTTGCTCAGGCTAGAGTGCAGTGGAACAATCTTGGCTCACTGCAGCCTCGACCTCCTGGGCTCAAGTGATCCTCCAGCCTCAGCCTTCTGAGTAGCTGGAACTACTGGTGTATGCCACCACATCCAGCTAATTTTTGTTTTTGGGGGGGGGGTCTCACTATGTTGCCTAGGTTGGTCTTGAACTCCTGGGTTCAAGTGATCCTCCTGCTTTGGCCTCTCCCAAAGTGCTGGGATTATAGGCATAAGCCACTGCACCCAGCCTACCCCAACTTTTTATTTTGACAAGTTTCAAACCCTCACGTGGATTCACTAATTCTTAGCAATTTTGCCACATTTGCTTTCTCTCTGTCATCATGACACGTCACCTTTAAATACTTCAGAATGTATCTGCTATGAACAAGGTAATTCCCACACATAAGCACAATTATCACACTTGATAAATTTAACATTGATATATCGCTGTCATCTAATATATGGATCATATTCAAATTTCCCTAAGGGTAAAATGTCCTTTAGAGCTGATCTCCCCTACACAATCTTGCATCTAATCCAGGATCACTCATTGTATTTATTTATTTATATTTTATTTTATTTTTGGAGACAGAGTTTCGCTCTGTCTCCCAGTCTGAAGTGCTGGCAATCATAGCTCAGTGCAACCTCCACCTCCCCGGGTTCAAGCGATTCTTTGACCACTGCCTCCAGAATAGCTTGGACTACAGGTGCCCACCACCATGCTTGGCTATTTTTTTTTTTTTTTTTGTATTTTTAGTAGAGATGGGGTTTTGCTACATTGCCCAGGCTGGTCTTGAATTCCTGAGTTCAAGCAATCCGCCCACCTCGGCCTCCCAAAGTGCTGGGATTAAAGGCATGAGCCACTGTGTCTGGCCTGTATTTATTTTTTATGTCTCCTTTAATCTGGGGTAGTTCTTAGCTTTTTCTTTATCTTTTATAACAATGACATCTGTAAAGTGTCCGGACCAATCATTTTGCAGAATCTCTCTCACTTTGGTCTCTATTTCCTCAAGACTAGCTGGTGAGTGAACATTTTTTGGGCATTTTGGGGAGGACTACTACAGAAGATATGTTGTATCCTTCCCAGTGCATCACATCAGGAGGCACACAAGGCCAGTTTGTCCTATTAAGTTTTTTTTTTTTTTTTGAGACTGAGTCTCACTCTGTTGCCCAGGCTGGAGTGCAGTGGTGTGATCTCAGCTCACTGCAACCTCCCCGCCTCCTGGGTTCAAGCAATTCTCCTGCCTCAGCCTCCCAAGTAGCTGGGATTACAGGCGCGCACCACCATGCCTGGCTAATTTGTTGTATTTTTAGTAGAGATGGGGTTTTGCCATGTTGGCCAGGCTGGTCTCAAACTCCTGATCTCAGGCCCACCTCAGCCTCCCAAAGTGCTGGGATTACAGGTGTGAGCCACCACGTCTGGCCATTAAGCTTTGATTCTTTGATTAAGGTGATGTTCACCAGATAAGTCTAGCTTTTGATACTTTTTTTTTGAGACAGAGTTTTGCTTTGTCACCGAGGGTAGAGTGCAGTGGTGCAATCTCAGCTCACTGCAACCTCTGCCTCCCGGGTTCAAGGGATTCTCCTGCCTCAGCCTCCTGAGTAGCTGGGATTATAGGCGCGTGCCACCACATCCGGCTGATTTTCGTATTTTTAGTAGAGATGGGGGTTGCACCATGTTGGTCAGGCTGGTCTCAAACTCCTGACCTCGAGATCCACCTGCCTCCTCCTCCCAAAGTGCTGGGATTACAGGTGTGAGCCACCGTGCCCGGCCACTTTTGATAATTTAAAAACCTGACTTTCCAAGCAGTCAGAGCAGCTGTAGCACATCTGACCTGCTTTCACCTTCTATCTTCTCTGGGACCAGCAAGAATTGAAGGATGGCAGGAAGTGTGAAAAAAGTGGTCAGGCTCTGGCTCGGTGCGGTGGCTCACACCTGTAATCCCTGTACTTTGGAAAGCCGAGGTGGGTGCATCACTTGAGGTCAGGAGTTCGAGACCAGCCTAGCCAACATGGTGAAACCCTGTTTCTACTAAAAATACAAAAATTAGCTGGGCTTGGTGGCGTACACCTGTAATCCCAGCTACTAGGGAGGCTGAGGCACTAGGGACCCTGTGGATCGCTTGAACCCAGGAGGCGGAGGTTGCAGTGCGCTGAGATCACGCCGCTGCACTCTGGCCTGGGTGACAGAGTGAGACTCCGTCTAAAACAACACAAAACAAAACAATAATAATAACTAAAAGAGTAGCGTGGCTTGGTGGCGGTGTCACTCCTGAGGCCCCTGGGAACAACTCTACGGTTATGCTTTGTCCCGTGCTGCGGAGCCTAGGATGGGGATTATCCCCCGCCATGCGTTGTATCTGAATCCTTGTACGCGCGCCCGTGGGTGTGCATGAAAATGGGCACGTGAGCGGTGCCTATGCATGTATGGGTCTTTTTGCCCGCAGCGGCGCGTCCGCAGGCATGTTCTGTCCTGTACTAGCCTTCAAGTTTTGGCGCGTCCGTCCCTTTTTCTTCTTCTTTGGAGCGTCCGTTGGGCACTCTGGGTTTGGCTAAATTGTGGATGCTTCTAAAGCGTTTCTGCAGGGAGCTGGTCAGAATTCTCAAGTGCTCCCCCAGTTCTGGGCCGGCTTGGTACGGTCTACAGCCTCCCTTTCCTTTCCCCACCTCCCCCATGGTGGTTGCACCCATTCCGCGCGGAAGTGCTCGCTTCCTCGCACTGCACGCCGGTGAGGCTTCGCGACCCGAAATGGAGCGTCCCCGCAGTCCCCGATGCTCGGCCCCGGCCCCAGCCTCAGCTTCGGTTACCCTGGCGCAGCTCCTGCAGCTGGTCCAGCAGGGCCGGGAACTCCCGGGCCTGGAGAGACGCCACATCGCGGCGATCCACGGCGAACCCACAGCGTCCCGGCTCCCGCGGAGGCCCAAGCCCTGGGAGGCCGCGGCTTTGGCTGAGTCCCTTTCCCCTCCAATCCTCAGGATAGGAACGGCCCTGGCGGAGCCTGGCTTGGCTGAGGCGGCGACTGCACCTTCTTCATGGCATACAGTGGGCTCCTGAGGTTCCAGGTCCTTTGCGGCGCGGCGATGTGGAGGGCGTGGCTACAGGACCCCGGATGCCATTCCGTTACTCATCTTTTATGCTTTGGTCCTGACCTGTCTCAACTGGACTTGCTCCTGCAATCACCATGGGGGTTATGCATTTGCATTTCTGGACCATGTTACAGTTAAGAAAAATCCTGTTTCAGCCCTTATATGTAACAAAATATGTAATAAAATGTTTTATGATGTAACTTGACCCCAGAATGATTTTGAAGATACATTAAAGCCCAAAGCATTTAAAAAAGCCAACCAAGAAAGACTAAAATCTTGGCTCTTGGAATCAGCTGGATCAGGCAAGGGGCGAGAGAATTGAGCATTAGAAAGGCTCCCACAGCCACCCTGAAATCAGTCCTTTTATGTTAAACAGGCCACCTGGCTCAGTGCACCTACTTACTCAACACTAGATTTTACTTTCTCTACAAAAGCTAGAATGTACCTGGTACGTGCTGACATGGGCATACCCTAACCCATAGATGATGTTAACAGGTCTACCATTTCTCAAAGGATTGTCTCACAACTTGTTCAACGAATTAGTTATGTCATGGTACATATATATAAGTGCACAATTTTTGTAACATCTTTTGTTTGTATACAATTATAAATTACAAACGTTTTATTAGGATTTTTATTTTATTCTTTTTGAGATGGAGTCTTGCTCTGTCGCCCAGGCTGGAGCGCAGCGGCGCGATCTCTGCTCACTGCAAGCTCCGCCTCCTGGGTTCACGCCATTCTCCTGCCTCAGCCTCTCCGAGTAGCTGGGACTACAGGCGCCCGCCACCACACCCGGCTAATTTTTTGCATTTTTAGTAGAGACGGGGTTTCACCGTGGTCTCGATCTCCTGACCTCGTGATCCACCCGCCTCGGCCTCCCAAAGTGCTGGGATTACAAGCGTGAGCCACCGTGCCCAGCTAGGATTTTTATTTTTTAAAAAATTTATTTTTAGTCAACTTACTCGCCTTTTATTTACCAGCAGTTTGCTCTGACAGAATAAATTACAAAATACTGTTTTGCTTAATCCTTTTAACCATCATGTCAGGCACACAGGTTGGAGGATATTAGCTCCCATTTTATGGACAGAGTAGAAACACTGTACCCATATTTAGTGTAAGGCATACCTGGGATATAAGCCTTGGGCTTCCATAGTCACCACTGCTTTTTTCCATAACTTTGTAATACATCATTTTAAATCTGATTTCACAATGTTTTACAGTATAAGAACATCTATAGCATCTCTTCTTGGCAGGTAACCTCTGGAGAGAACTGATCTAATTACATACGCTGGCACCTTTTTTTTAAGAGAGTTTTGCTTTTGTTGCCCAGGCTGGAGTGCAATGGCATGATCTTGGCTCACTGCAACCTCCGCCTCCCTGGGTTCAAGCAATTCTCTTGCCTCAGCCTCCCAAGTAGCTGGGATTACAGGCATGCACCACCACGCCCGACTAATTTTGTATCTTTAGTAGAGACAGAATTTCTCCATGTTGGTCAGGCTGGTCTCGAACTCCTGATCTCAGGTGATCCGCCTGCCTCAGCCTCCTGAAGTGTTGGGATTACAGATGTGAGCCACCGTGCCCAGCCTAAGCTGGCATGTTTTAAGGCAGTTACATCTCTAACTTGATTTACCAGCTATGCTTCAGGGTCCAAGGAGCCAAAATTGCAGCCAAACTGATCTGAAAGGACCAGGGAATAGAATGGTCAAGCGTGTTTCTAAGTTTAACCTAGGCCTGGCACATCCTTGCCAATTGCTCAGATGGCAAGTGAGGAGCAACTAAGTGAAGAGAATAGCAGGAAGACCCACTTGGGGTGGACGCTGATGAAAAACACAAGCAGTATCAGACCCACTGTTTTCAGGACTAAAATCCCCAGATGCCCAGTTATTGGTCTACTATCTACTATGTCACTACCAGTAGGACAAAAGGCAATACTTCTGAAGACTAGAATATGCAAGGAAAAAATTAAGGTGCCAGCTTGTCTGGGGCCTACCGAGCCAAACAGTGCTAATTTCATCCATGCCAAACAAAATTGTTCATTCCTTCCTGATTTGGGTTTTAAGGAAGCATGCTGATCATCAGAGAAACCAGGCAATTCTATCCTGAAGCCCAGGGGAAGAAATGGTGGGGATTTCTGAGTTATAGATGGTGCAGGGGGTAACACTATCTGCCACCATGAAGGGAAAAATCTATCTTGGTAAACTTTGGTCTTCTATAGGACATGGAACCAGAGGAGCAAAGTCAGGGCCTGTGTGACCGATCCTGATTAAGAGCAAGACTTCCTCACATAAGGTACACAAGGGCCAGGCGCAATTGCTCATGCCTGTAATCCCAGCACTTTGGGAGGCCCAGGCTTGTGGATCACTTGAGGTCAGGAGTTTGAGACCAGCCTGGCCAACATGGTGAAACTGTGTCTCTGCCTCTACTAAAAATACAAAAAATAGCTGGGCGTGGTGGTACATGCACGTAATCCCAGCTGATCGAGGGGCTGAGGCAGAATCACTTCAACCCAGGAGGTGGAGGCTGCAATGAGCCGAGATCACGCCACTGCACTCCAGCCTGGGCAACAGGGTGAGACTGTGTCAAAGAGAAGAACAAAACCCGTAAGATGCACAGGTATCTGAGAAGGGTCTAAACACCCTAGAACTACAAGCAAAATTTTGAGTGTATACATGTTTTCCTGGCGAAGGGGTCCTCATTCTCAAATCCTGAGCTTTCAGGAAAAAGTATTAAGCC
Source organism: Hylobates moloch (assembly GCF_009828535.3). Taxonomy (NCBI): domain Eukaryota; kingdom Metazoa; phylum Chordata; class Mammalia; order Primates; family Hylobatidae; genus Hylobates; species Hylobates moloch. The sequence continues at coordinate 41,246,530 of NW_026652295.1, read as the reverse complement.
AGTTTCAGGTTACGATACAAAAGCCACCAGATACACTTAGAGCCAGTCAAGTTTGAGAGCTCTCAAAGCCATCGCTGAAAAGTTGGAACACAGACTCACAGCAGAGACAAGTGAACATTTACTTTTATGCCTTTCTTCCTATGTTTATTTCAAGTCTTTTTCAAAACAAGGCCCCAGGACTCTCCAGATTCAATTACGTCCTTGGGCTTGGTCGACTGCTGCAGGAGTCTTAGGGAGCCTTGTACAAATGCTACAGTGACTCATTTACCAACATTAAACCCTAGGATAGATGCCACGAAGCAGGACTCCTTCCTCCATGGAATGTGCCAATTTCAGACGACGCAGCACCCAAGTAGAAAACGCTGGAATTTTTCCTTGGAACTAGACTGTGATGAGAGGTGCTTGACATGAACGTAAGCTACTGTCTTTTCTTTTCTTTGAGACAGAGTTTCACTTGTTGCCCAGGCTGGAGTGCAATGGCGTGATCTCAGCTCACTGCAACTTCTGCCTCCCAGGTTCGAGCGATTCTCCTGCCTCAGCCTCCTGAGTAGCTGGGATTACAGGCACACGCTACCATGCCAGACTAATTTTTGTATTTTTAGTAGAGATGGCATTTCTCCATGTTGGTCAGGCTGGTCTCGAACTCCCAACCTCGGGTGATCCGCCTGCCTCAGCCTCCCAAAGTGTTGGGATTACAGGCATGAGCCACCACGCCAGCCAGCTACTGTCCTTTCTTTGACCCTTCCTTTCCAGTTTTTGAAGATAAAGCAGGAAATAATCTTCTCTGAAGATACTTGATAAAAATTCCCAAAACAACAAAACACATGCTTCCACTTCATTGATAAAAAATTTACTGCAGTTTGGCACCTAAGAGTATGACAATAGCAATAAAAAGTAATTTCAAAGAGTTAAGATTTCTTCAGCAAAACAGATGATTCACATCTTCAAGTCCTTTTTGAAATCAGTTATTAATATTATTATTTCCCCATTTCCATCTAAATGACTGCAGCAATACAGTTTTGTTTTGTTTTGTTTTGTTATGAGACGGAGTCTCGCTGTCGCCCAGGCTGGAGTGCACGGGCGCGACTTGGCTCACTGCAATCTCTGCCTCCTGGGTTCAAGTGATTTTCCTGCCTCAGCCTCTCGAGAAGCTGGGACTACAGGCGCGTGCCACCACCCCCAACTCATTTTTGTATTTTTAGTACAGACAGGGTTTCACCATGTTGGCCAGGATGGTCTCAATCTCCTGACTTTATGGTCTGCCCACCTTGGCCTCCCAAAGTGCTGGGATTACAGGCGTGAGCCACCGCGCCCGGCCAGCAATACAGTTTTTAGTTACTTGACATCTTTAAGCCTATAACTCTTAGGCTATGCATAGCCCCATGTCCTAATCAGGTATTCACTGATCCCAGCAGGTCTCCATCTATTTGTACCAGCCTCCTCTTTCCTCCCAATCTCAAGGTTACTCTTAAATACTAGTAAATGCAAAAAGAACTTGTAAAGTGGCAAGGCATGGCCCATCAAAAGTCAGCCCAAGGGCAGTTTTCAGCCCTGCCTCACCTGGGTCTAGTTCAGCTGGCGGATGAGCTGATTGATGCGTTCACCCCGATAGCCAGGTGTGCCCATCTCCTTGAGGAAGCCCACTCTATTTTTGGTAGCATGACGGGCCACTGAGAGGTGGAAAGGGCGCAAGAACCATGAGATCTCCTGGAAATGCTTCCCTGGGAAGGCAATTTCATGAATGAGGTCTTCCAAGCAAATGACGCCAAACTTCCCTAAGAAACACAAAAGCACAGATTCCTTTATTTAACATGTATCCAGCATATACTAAGCTGGGCACTCTGGCAGACTCTTGGCACCCCAAGAAGAATACAACCTGAACCTCACATTAAAGCTTCAAAGACCCTGGCTTTCTGCCCCAGCTGACCCCTAAGCTGTAGCACTCACCCAGGTGCTCCTCAATCACTGTGTTGTCTGTCAGAGGGATGATCTTATTCTTGACCTTGGCTTGTCCACGTTTCAAAATGAGTTCTCGGACAGACTTCAGATTTGGAAATCTATGTAGGAAAATAAAGCACGGTTTTCACCAGCACCTGGCACACTATGTATCAGTCCTACAGCCTGGCTGAGGAGAGGTTGGAGACGTTCTCCCACACACTCACTTCTCCCAACGAGCAAGTGTTCTGCAATCACATTCCAGCTGAAATGCTTGGAAATACTCCTGACAAAGAACCGAAGTGACCCCACTTACATAATTAGAAATTTAAATTTATGGATGTAAATGTTCACCAGGGAAAATATCGCCAACAAAAACAAAACAGAAACCGTGTCCTAGCTTACCTTAGGAGATAGGACTCTGGCCTTAGGTGACCCTCTACTCAAGATGGTGCAAGAGTTGGAAATAAAATCCAAGTTTTTGTTGAGTTTCAATGTTTGAGGAATACTACTCTTTTTTTTTTTTTTTTTTTGAGACGGAGTCTTGCTCAGTCTCCCAGGCTGGAGTGCAGTGGCGCGATCTCGGCTCACTGCAAGCTCCACCTCCCAGGTTCATGCCATTCTCCTGCCTCAGCCTCCCGAGTAGCTGGGACTATAGGCACCGGGCTAATTTTTTTTTGTATTTTTAGTAGAGACCGGGTTTCACCATGTTAGCCAGGATGCTCTCGATCTCCTGACCTTGTGATCCACCGCGTCTGGCTTTTTTTTTTTTTTTTGAGACAGTCTTGCTGTCGCCAGGCTAGATTGCAGTGGCGCAATCTCAGCTCAATGCAACCTCCGCCTCATGGATTCAAGCACTTCTCCTGCCTCAGCCTCCCAAGTACCTGGGACTACAGGCACACACCACCATGCCTGGCTAATTTTTTTTGTATTTTAGTAGAGACAGGGGTTTCACCATGTTGGCCAGGATGGTCTCAATCTCCTGACCGTGTGATCCACTCCTGGCCATGTGATCCACTCGCCTCGGCCTCCCAAAGTGCTAAGATTACAGACATGAGCCAGTGTGGCCGGAATACTACTCTTACACAAGCACTGCCTTTAGCTCTGCTTTAAGACTTCCAAGAACCAATCTCTCCTTGACCCAGCCTTAGCCTATGACTGAACCAGCCCTACTATGGTACTGTTCAGACCCTCCCTACCCCGTGTCCCATGGCTGTTACAGCTACCCACTGATTTCAGGTTGACTGTGGTCACAGCAAAATGTCCCTTCTACAGCAACATGAGCACTGGAGAGCAATACCCGGTGCACCCTGACACACTCAAATAGAAATCTAATGTGAATTCACATGGAAAACCTTACTTACCCCCAGGTCACATAAGGTTCCACTATACGCAGCATTTTTAGATTCTGGGGGGTGACTTTTACAAAGACACCACTAAAAATTTTCTTTAGGCGAAGTCTTGCAATGGTTCTCTGCACCAGTAAACTCACGCCATCAATCCTGAAATGAACAGCAACAGAAGTCAGACAGACTCCCTCCAGTTTGTCAGTCCAGCAAGCACAACATGCGAGGTCACTACACTGGGTAATCTGGAATAAGACACAGAGACTATGCCTTAAAGAGCTCAGTTTAGTGGGAGGCGGTTATGAAAACAGATCCTTTTCATGATGTGGAGCAATGCCTGGAATGCTATGGAACTTGAACTTGCGTTTCAGGGGTAGGGGGCGTGGTGGTATGTAGGTCTACACATGTCCAGCTAAGGAAGCTGGATGTGCTTCTATGGGCAGTAAAAGCTACCAAAGATTTTAAGCAGAAGAGACGAGACCAGATTTCTTTCTGACAATCACCAAGGGCAGTGTATGGGACAGATCACAGTATGACACTAGAGGCAAGGAAATCCAGGAGGAAGGTTAATACAATAGTTCAGGAAAAATATGAGCAGTGGTAGAGGGCTACAAAAGACAGAGCTCATCAACATGCAAAAGCCACTGGTTTGAGTGATTGGGTAGGAGAAACAGCAAGAAGTAGAGTTGTACATGGGGTGGGCAGGGGGTTGGGAAAGTTCCACTAAATGAGGAAAAATGTCTCCCCTTCACTGAGTATGCTTCATCCACTCAGCCTTGTTTCAGTTCCTAGAATGATGCCTTGCTTTCCCCACCTCAGGACTTCAGCACGTATGCCTGGAAAGTCTCCCAACACTGGTGAACGCCTTTCACATGTGTCCGGTCTCAGGTTGAAGTTCCTGCTTTAGAGAGGGTGTCCTCAACCCCCTCTCCCTAGTGAGCACTTTACCCTCATAGCACTTATTTTCAAGCCCATCTGTCTAAGGTCTTCCAAATATTGCAGACTAAATTGTGCTCAACCCTGACATCCTAGCACGATTTGCCTGAGTGGCTTGGGGCCTGTTATCTCCCTAGAAAGGGGTCTAAACCTTAAGCAACAGTTTGCCCTAGCCTCATGCAATTAGAAAGACACCAGTTCCTTACCTTTCGATGCGTACAACAAAGGCCAAGGAATGTTTATCTGGCAATTCCAAGGCATGAGGTTTCACTTCTAGTCGTCTGAGACGCACCTTGTCACGTTTCTGCCGCCAGGAATCATGTAGGAATGATTCCAGTCGCTTAAACCTGAGCCCTTTTCCTTTCTTCTGCTACAGAGAAGACAGACCATCATCATCATCTTGTGCCTCCATATATTTTTACTTTTGGAATAGTAATTCATGAGTGACAACTGACAGAGCTTATTTCCCCGTGTTCTACAATGCGAAACAAAGCAACATTCTCTATTTTCATATAAAGGAAAAATGAGAAACCAAAGTAAAGGTGGAGTTGAGGGAACTTGGGAATTACTGGGAAAAATAATTAACAAACAAAAAATTAGTTTACATATTAATCAATGTTTACTAACAAAGTTTCCTTAAACTCAACTCCAGCATTTGCCTGCAGGTGTTAAATATTTGCTAAACGAAGACATAAACCATATACACTTGGTGCTCTTCATCTGTGATTCAACCAACCCCAAATGGAAAATACTTTGGAGGGGAATATACACAGTGGCTCACCCTGTAGTCCCAGATACTTAGGAGGCTGAGGCGGGAGGTTCTCTTGAACCCAGGAATTCAAGGCTGCAATGAGCTATGATCCTGCCACTGCACTCTAGCCTGGGTAACACAAGACCTCACTTCTTTTTTTTTCTTTTTTTTTTTTTTGAGATGGGGTCTCAGTCTGTCGCCCAGGCTGGAGTGCAGTGATATGATCTCGGCTCACTGCAACCTCTGCCTCCTGGGTTCAAGCAATTTTCCTGCCTCAGCCTCCCAAGTAGCTGGGATTACAGGCATGTGCCACCACACCAGGCTAATTTTTGTATTTTTAGTAGAGACAGGGTCACCTTGTTGGTCAGCCTGCCCTCGAACTCCTGACTTCAGGAGATCCACCTGTCCTCAGCCTCCCATAGTGCTGGGATAAAAGGCGTGAGCTTCCACACCTGGCCAAAGACCCCCCTTTTTTTTTTTTTTAGACATTGTGTTGGGGGGGTGCTCCGTCACCCAGGCTGGAGTACAGTGGCACAATCTCAGCTCACTGCAACCTCCGCCTCCCGGGTTCAAGCGATTCTCCTGCCTCAACCTCCTGATTAGCTAGGATTACAGGCGCATGCCACAGTGCCCATCTAATTTTTTGTATTTTTAATAGAGATGGGGTTTCACCATGTTGGCCAGGCTGGTCTTGAACTCCTGACCTCAAGTAATCTGCCCACCTCAGCCTCCCAAAGTGTTGGGATTACAGACGTGAGCCACTGTGCCCAGCTGACCTCTTTAAAAAAAAAAAAAAAAAAATTCAGGGGAAAAGTGAAAAATAACAGTAAAAAGTAATACAAATTTTTAAAATACATTATGTACACTATATTAGCTATCAGTAATACAGGCCAGGCAGCGTGGCTCAGGCCTGTAATCCCAGCACTTTGGAAGGCCACTGGGTAGATCACTTGAGGCCAGGAGTTTGAGACCAGCATGGCCAACACGTCAAAACAACTCTACTAAAAATACAAAACCAGCTGGTGGCTGGGTGGGGTGGCTGATGCCAGTAATCGCAGCACTTTGGGAGGCCGAGGTGGGCAGATCACTTGAGTCCATGAGTTGGAGACCAGCCTGGACAACATGGTGAAACCCCGTCTCTACTAAAAATACAAAAATTAGCAGGGCATGGTGGCACATCCTTGCAATCCCAGCTACTTGGGAGGCTGAGGCAGGAGAATCGCTTGAACCCGGGAGGCGGAGGTTGTGGTAAGCTGAGATCGCATCACTGCACTCCAGCCTGGGTGACAGAATGAGACTCTGTCTCAAAAAACAAAACAAAACTAAATTAAATTAAAAAAAAAAAATTAGCCGGGTGTGGTGGCGCATGCCTGTAATCCTAGCTACTTGGTTGGCTGAAGCACAAGAATTGCTTGAGCCCAGTAGGCAGAGATTGCACTGCACTCCACTCTAGGCAACAGAGTGAGACTCTTGCCTCAAAAAAAAAAAAAAAAATTTAAGTAATCCAGAGAGGATTTAAACTACATAGGCGGAAGGCGTATAGATTACATGCAAATACTACAACCAGTTATTTATTTATTTATTTATTTATTTATTTATTTATTTGAGACAAGAGTCTCGCTCTGTCGCCCAGGCTAGAGTGCAGTGGCACGATCTCGACTCACTCCAACCTCCACCTCCCGGATTCACGCCATCCTCCTGCCTCAGCCTCCCGAGTAGCTGGGACTACAGGCACCTGCCACTACGCCCGGCTAATTGTTTATATTTTTAGTAGAGACGGGGTTTCACCATGTTAGCCAGGATGGTCTCGATCTCCTGACTTCGTGATCTGCCCACCTCGGCCTCCCAAAGTGCTGGGATTTCAGACGTGAGCCACCTCGCCTGGCCTACTACAACCATTTTATACAAGGGACTTCAGCAGTCTCAGATTTAGGCATCTGTGGGAGTCCTGGAACCAACCCCTTAAGGACACCGAGACACAACTATACCTGGTTTGTCAAACCGTTGGGGGGGAGCTCGTCAATACCAAATATAGTCCAACACATGCTGGATAAAACTTACCAAATACAAATTCTAATTACTTTCTCTTGGTTCCCCACCATTACCTCCTTCTTTGCCAGAAGTGCCTGCTTTGCCTGGGTGGCTTTGAGGGCTTGATAAGCCTTCCTCTTTTTCAGGAGATTTTCTGGAACCAAAGGGATTTTTCTTTGCCTGATGCAGAAAATTGAGATCAGAGATAACGTTTAGAAAAGAACACTTGGCCGGGCGCGGTGGCTCAAGCCTGTAATCCCAGCACTCTGGGAGGCCGAGGTGGGTGGATCACCTGAGATCTGGAGTTCGAGACCAGCCTGACCAACATGGTGAAACCCCCGTTTCTACTAAAAATAAAAAATCACCTGGGCGTGGTGGCGCACGCCTGTAATCCCAGCTACTCGGGAGACTGAGGCAGGAGAATCGCTTGAACCCCGGAGGCGGAGGCTGCACCGAGCCGAGATCGCGACACTGCGCTCCAGCCTGGGGGACAGAGCAAGACTCTGTCTCAAAACAAAAACAACAAAAAAGAAAACGAACATTCAACAGATTTCCAAACCAATTCAATATCCTGGGCTTTAGGGAACATTACAGTTTTCAAGTATCTGAAGAAAGATTCCCCTGAAACCTGTGGTTTCTGACTCCAGGCCTCAAAATGTACCCATAATATTCACTCATCCCCAAAGCCTCGGAAAGTAATGAACCCTTTAGCCTCTGGGTTCGTATAAGTTAACAGGGTTTTCACTGCCACAGCTCTTCATAGGCACTAGCAGCGACGAATCTATGGGGTTGGGGCGGGTGCAGGCCTATCTACAGGGTTAATACTTGTCAGGCTGGGTGAATTCAACTGCGGCACTCGAGACCGCTGCCTGAGTCAATCCTCGCCTCTCCAGATAACCCGAACTTGACCGCGGTCCCCTCCCTCCTCCGCCACAGCGCTACTGCTCCTCACCCCCACCCTTTGTAAACTGTGGCCTTTTCTATTCCTAGACCCCACAAGAATCCGCCACCGAGGCATAAACACCATGGATGGCACCGGATACGCAAGACCCCACTCCAGATATTCAAAGCCCCAAACACTCACTCTTGCTCCGCCATCTTTCCAGCGGTGCAGCTACTGATCATGCGCAACCCCACCACACGGGGAAGACAGCACGGCGCTCTGTTTACTTGACCATAGAGACGTCTGTTCTAGCTCACGCTGGAGGACCAGTCAGCGTTCACGTAGCCGCAGTGAGCCGTTGAGGTCCCGCTAACCCCGATTCCTGCCAAAAGTTGCACTGCTTCCAGGGTTTTTAGAGCCTGTGTCATTTTCAAAACCCAGCCCTTTTCTTGTAAGTTACAGTTTCATCACAAGAGGCTTGGCTGCGGACAATAAAGTGCTTCCCACGATGCACCTATGGCGTCCGCTCTAGCTACGGCGCCGCACTTCCGGCGCGTCTCTGCTGCGTCTCTGTGGAGGAAGACAGGCCAACTCCAAGAAACCTTTTCGCTCTGTGGGAAACTTGGGGGCTATGGCTTTGGCTCTCACATGTAGGTGGAAGTGTTTGTTGAGAGAGTGGTAAAGCAGGTAGCTGCAATTCGTCTGCTTGGCTCCGTCGATGTGTCCTTGAACATGTTATTTAACCCTTCTATACTGCGGCTTCATTACCCACAAAATGGCTGTACAGTAATAAAGGGTCTACCTAATGGCGTTACGAGGATTACAGGAGATTATATAAAGCGTTTAGCAGTGTCTGTCAGCACTATGTTTGTTACTATTACTGCTGGACCGAAAACTACAACATGCTTCCTTGCCATCTAAAACCGTTATACAGGCCGGGCGCGGTGGCTCACACCTGTAATCCCAGCACTTTGGGAGGCCGAGACGGGAGGATCATCTGAGGTCAGGAGTTCGAGATCAGCCTGGCCAACACGGCGAAACCCCGTCTCTGGCGGAGGTTACAGTGAGCCGAGATCGCGCCACTGCGCACCAGCCTGGGCGACAGAGCAAGACTCCGTCTCAAAAAAAAAAAA
>NW_026652295.1:41221738-41232515 GCF_009828535.3 Hylobates moloch | reverse complement strand
TGCCCAGGCTGGAGTGCAATGGCGTGATATTGGCTTACCACAACCACCGCCTCCCCGATTCAAGCGATTTTCCTGCCTCAGCCTCCCAAGAGGCTGGGATTATAGGCATGCGCCACCATGCCTGGCTAATTTTGTATTTTTAGTAGAGACGGGGTTTCTCCATGTTGGTCAGGCTGGGCTTGAACTCCCAACCTTAGGTGATCCACCTGCCTCGGCCTCCCAAAGTGCTGGGATTACAAGCGTGAGCCACTGCGCCCGGTCTCTTTTTTTTTTTTTTTTTTCATATTTGAGATGGAGTCTTGCTCTGTCAGCCAGGCTGGAGTGCAGTGGCACAATTTCGGCTCACTACAACCTCCACCTCCCAGGTTCAAGTGGTTCTCCTGCCTTAGCCTCCCGAGTAGCTGGGACTACAGGCATATGCCACCATGCCCAGATAATTTTTTGTATTTTTAGTAAGATGGGGTTTCGCCATGTTGGCCAGGCTGGTCTCGAACTCCTGACCTCAGGTGATCTGCCCGCCTCGGCTTCCCAAACTGCTGGGATTACAGGTGTGAGCCACTGTGCCCGGCCCCGCTCTTTTTACTGTCTACATATCTTCAGTAACACCCTTTTTTTTTTTTTTTTTTGAGACAGAGTCTTGCTCTGTCACTCAGGCTGGAGTACAGTGGCACGATCTTGGCTCACTGCAATCTCCACCTCCTGGGTTCAAGCAATACTCCAGCCTCAGCCTCCTGATTAGCTGGGATTACAGGCACCTGCCAACATGCCTGATAATTTTTGTATTTTTTTTTTTAGCAGAGGCAGGGTTTCACCTTGTTTGCCAGGCTTGTCTCTAACTCCTGACCTCAGGTAATCCGCCCTCCTCTCAGCCTCCCTAAGTACTGGGATTACAGGTGTGAGCCACCGCACCCGGCCTTGGTAACACATTGTACACCCTAAGAAGTAGAGGGCCAAGACCAGTCTTCCTAGTTTATGGGCAAGGACATGGTGACTGAGAGTTAACTTGTATGAAGATACATGATTATGTGATAGATGAGATAACAGAACCAATTTCCACATTCTGCTGCCAAAGGCACTTTCTGCCCACCCAGTTGCACTGCTTTCCTTGACCTTCATAGAAGTAATTTTTTCCCCAGGATCTTCTTGCCTTTGCAATTGGTTTCAAAGGTCAGACTCCAGCACATACCCAAGAGTAATACAGATGAGGGTTTCTTTTTTTTTTCGAGACTGAGTCTCACTCTGTTGCCCAGGCTGGAGGCTGGAGTGCAGTGGTGCGGTCTCGGCTCACTGCAACCCCGCCTCTTGGGTTCAAGCAATTCTTGTCTCAGCCTCCCGAGTAGCTGGGCCTACAGGTGCACCACGCCTGGCTAATTTTTGTATTTTTAGTAGAGACAGGGTTTCACCATATTGGTCAGGCTGGTCTCAAACTCCTGACCTCAGGTAATCCACTTGCCTCAGCCTTCCAAAGTGCTGGGATTACAGGCATGAGCCACCACAGGCGGCCTGTGTTTCTTACAAAGGTCTTTTACCTGCAGCAGTGTAGACAGGCAATTCATATTACAGAATCCACTTTATACTACATATGTGCTCCTGCTATTTGTGAATACACTGAAACAGATTTCTCCACATAATTAACAATTTAATTACAAAAGTCTTGGTGCGGTAGCTCACGCCTGTAATCTCAGCACTTTGGGAAGCTGAGGCGGGCCGATCACCTGAGGTCGGGAGTTTGAGACCAGCCTGACCAACATGGAGAAACCCCATCTCTACTACAAATACAAAATTAGCTGGCATAGTGGCAGGTGCCTGTGATTGCACCTACTCGGGAGGTTGAAGCAGGAGAATCACTTGAACCTGGGAGGTAGAGGTTGCGATGAGTTGAGATCGCGCCATTGCACTGCAGCCTGGACAACAAGAGGGAAATTTCCCTCTGTCTCAGAAAATAAATAAATAAATAAACAAATAAATAAATAAATAAATAAAGTCTTTTATCTTTGTTACTGCAGAAGGTATATTTTTTTCTCGAGTATAACTCAGGAAAATACTAAGAACCAGGGCATGGAAATGTAAATTACAGCTCTCTGTGCAATTTATTGTGGCAGTCCAGAAGAATTTTATTTTTTGAGACGGTCTTGTTCTGTGACCCAGGCTGGAGTCCAGTGGCATGATCATGGCTCACTGCAGCCTTGAACTGGGCTCAAGCAATCCTCTGGCCTCAGCCTCCTGAGTAGGTGGGCCTACAGACATATGCCACCATGCCTGGCTAATTTTTAATTTTTTTTTTAGGGATAGGTCTCACTGTATGTTGCCCAGGCTTGTCTTGAACTCCTGGCCTCAAGCAATGCTCCTGCCTCAGACCCCCAAAGCGCTGGGCTTACAGGCTTGAGCCACATGCCCAGCCCAGAAAAATTATAGCATCCCATTTTCTTCTCTCCTGAGCTCCAGTCAGTTCCCAAATGTAATGTGTATTTGTGTGTTGCTCCCCCTATATACTGTGAGCCCTTTGAAAGCAGAAAGCATGCCTGAATTATCTGCATATCCCAATGTCTAGCACAGTGTCTGCCAACAGTCAACTGCTCAAGTAATACTGTTGGTTAATGATCATCATTTTCAGCTGGAAACCCAATGGGTCCTCCTCTGTCTTGGAGAGCACACACAAGGCTCCAAGTAGGGCATGACCCTGAACCCCAGGGCCTAGCCCTTTCAGAACAGCACAGCTAGAGCCCTGCCTGAGCAATGCTGTTCCAGTGCCCCCACACTGTAAAGGTTTATTTTCCCTTACCTTTTCCCCAATAATTAACTTGGAACTTTCTCTGCATCAGGAAGTGCTTAGGGCCCCTTTCCTGGAATGTGTCCTCCCGTACACACAGCTGAGGCCTTTAACCATCCTAAGAGAAGATGCCTGTCTTTCCTCCAGGCATGCCCCCAGGGAACAGAGACAGATCTTAACCTAGCAAACAGATGATCCTTCCTTTTTTTTTTTTTTTGAGATGGAGTTTCACTCTTGTTGCCCAGGATGGAGTGCAATGGTGCGATCTCGGCTCACCACAACCCCCACCTCTCCCTGGGTTCAAGTGATTCTCCTGCCTCAGCCTCCCAAGTAGCTGGGATTACAGGCATGTGCCACCACGCCCAGCTAATTTTCTATTTTTAGTAGAGATGAGGTTTCTCCATGTTGGTCAGGCTGGTCTCGAACTCCCGACCTCAGGTGATCTGCCTGCCTCGGCCTCCCAAAGTGCTGGGTTTAGAGGTGTGTGAGCCAATGCACCCGGCTGATCCTTCCTTCTAACTCTTCATTCCTGGGGCACTCCCATTGTAAATGGCCTGAAGAGGGACAAAAATGTCATTCTGGACACACATTTATCCTTAGCAAGAAGAGAAACTTGACATTAGGGTAACACTATACATGACATCAGTGGATAGATCTCTTTGTATCATTCTGTTAGTTATTTGAGAATGACTTTCTTTGTTGCCTTTTAGTCTTTTTAGAGAGTGACTTTCTATTTATGTACTGATTACTGCTGAATCTTGATTTCCTACTGCTGTTAGGGCACAGGGGAGAATCTAATTAAACCATAAGTGAGTACAAGTGTAAATTCTAGGCCCTAAAGAACAATTTGTTCCCAGAAATACATTTCACCTCTAGAAGCTTCCCTAACAATTTGGGTGGAAAAACACTTGTGAGGGCGGGAATTCAAAAGAGACTCATGGGGCTGATTTTACACATAAGGTTATAGAGTTATTTTTTAATACAAAATTTGGTCCAATATGTTGAATCCAAAGAGAAACATGTTAATTCTGGAATATGTCTTATGTAAAATCATTTATCACTTAGCTTTTTCCTTGTCCTTGCAGAAATAAAATAAACATAAAAACTGAAGAAAATCTCCTAGGCCGGACACAGTGGCTCACGCCTGTAATCTCAGCACTTTGGGAGGCCGAGGCGGGTGGATCACAAGGTCAGGAGATCGAGACCATCATCTCTACTAAAAATATAAAAAATTAGCCAGGTGCGGTGGCGGGTGACTGTGGTCCCAGCTACTAGGGAGGCTGAGGCAGGAGAATGGCGTGAACCTGGGAGGCAGAGCTTGCAGTGAGCGGAGATTGTGTGCCACTGCACTCTAGCCTGGCGGACACAGCGAGACTTCGCCTCAAAAAAAAAAAAAAAAAAAAGAAAATCTCCTGCAGAGTCAGGCTCACTTACCTGACTTTTCACATGACCCCCACTTTTCCTTCCATAGCTAAGGACCTATGTGGCAGGAGTAGGGATGGAGGCCAAAGGTGTACGGGACCAAACCTCCTCACTGACCAGCTTCATTAATTTGTAACTGTTTGGAAAGGCTAATCAATTAAAATCCTATCCCTTCCCTGACTGGAGTAAATTGATTTTGGTATTGGTAAATCTATTAAAATAGAATTCCCATTGAACACTTACCCTTTTCTTCTGGGAAAGTAGCCATTCCTATTTGCAAAATCAAGACAATCACAGTTGCACATTTTCCCAAATCTTTGGCTGTATTGCAATGGTTGTTTCAATTTGTAATCTCCAACTAAACATTTCCTAACCATGGATTAACAATATAGTTACTGACTGGTTTCTTTTAACAGTATTTATCCAACATAACAAAATAAACTGCAATTTGTTATAGTTTTTTTTTTTACAAAACATTTTATAAATATTTTTACAAAATGTATACAAAGCAATTTCAAATGAGACATACTATACAAATGAAGGTATTTAAGCAAATAAAGCCCACACCACACTGACAGCGAGTGACGCGTCCTCTTTAAGTAAAGTCAGTCTGTAAGGCCTCCCTAATCTAACAGAATCTACTAAATCCTTCAGAGCTAAAATATTTCTTTTTCATAATTGCCAGATTAAAATTTTGCTTCATCTTTAGGAAGTACTTAAGGACACAGAAAATCAAATGCTTAATAACAAATTCACACTTTTCCACAACAACAGAAAAAAAAAAAGAAAGAAAATGATTTTTGTTACTGAGTACAAACAGTTCTAAAACTTAACTTTGACTAATGAACCTGAACAACTGAATGCTGGCCATCGAGGCTGAGCTCTCCTACCCTTCACCAGAGGGGGCTCGACATGCGAGTTATGACCCATGTGCGCAGAACCTAATCACAGGAGTAGAATACATGTCACAATCTTCATTTGTCATTATCTAGAATCTTTCCTCCATAAAAAGTAAACTTACATACAATGACACAAAAATTTACAAGTTTCATTTTGGTAAATTAGGCTCTCCATTTGCTAGACAAGTGTTAGGGCTTAAAAACCCTTTAAGATGGTATATAGAAAAGCTAGGATTGGGACAGCAGGGCAGGATAGGGAAGAAAGAGAGGTGACAAATGTACATGAAGCTTATCTTGTCTCTTGAGAATTCCACTGATTTGCAGTAATTAATGTAACTCACTAGCAGCCCACATGAAGGCTTCCAGGGATAAAGTTCCGCAATGAGAAGAATTTGATTAGGAAGGATCATCTTGCTAGGAATTAGAGGAGCATGAGCCCCAAGGGAAGAAAAGCCTATGAAATCATGGAGTTCAGGGCAGGGCGTTACCCTAGGGCTACCCAAACAGAAAGTACCAACTGGCAACACCAACTTATCTAATATGTTACAATACAGGAAAAAGGGGAAATCTGCAACTTGGACATTGGCACAAATAAGGAAAAAATGGTAACCCTAAAATGGCCCAGATTTTCCAATTTGTATTGGCTGGGGCATGTGGTTGGGGTGAAGGTACGTTGCTATTATGAAGATTGGCCATCTCACAGGTTTTTTTTGTGTGTAGTGGGACACAGGGACACCGGGGTATAGGTCTTCTGTTGCTGTGTTTTCTAATCAGAAGCCTTCCTTTCCATCACAGGCCAATCTGGAAAGGAAATGCCCAACATGATGACAATGGGGGTCATCCCCATGCTGGCGACAGCCAGAAGCAGATTCTGGCAACACATTAAAGTGAAGACCAGTGGCTGCACCTCCAGAGCCAGGGAGATAAACAGAATAAATGAGAGAGTACGCACACTAAGAAGGAGAGTGAGTGTGCACACACTGTAACAAAAATGACCTCTGGATCCGAGCAGCTCAGATACATGCACGTGTGTATGTGTGGGAGAAGAGTGCATAAAAATACTATCATGTAGCTTTCCCAATGAGAAGAGATAAGTGATGGTTACAATGACATTGAGAATAAAGGTAACAACAGAAATGGGATAACCTGGGGCAGGTATACGAGAAAGGAAAACGGAGAATACTCCCTGAAAAGAAATAAAAATAAATAAAGCAATAAGCCATGCTCACTAATATGAACACAGGCCAAACAGAAACCGTGACAGGGCATAGCCTTTGGCTGTCAAATGGGAATCCCATGTCTCAGATCTTTCCTTTCAGTGGTGGGCTAGCTGGTTACCTTTGGTTTGTCTGTGTTTTGGTAATGAATTGCTGCCAGGGGTCACTACTGTTCTCAGACAAGAAGCATAAACAAGGCCAGAGTCTCCTTAAAGTTTAAACTGAAAAATTACAACTTAATAATTTTCAAATGAAAGTGCTTTTGATGCTTGGTATTTGTTGTGGGAGAGGGTGCGAAGAGAGGTTAAATGAAACAAAATCCAGCAACAAACAAAAACATACATCATATGTTGACTATATCCAATTATAAAATGCAAAACTTGTTTTTTCTCAATATATATGCTTTTACATATATACATATTAATATTATAACCCTCATGGCTCTATCCCGGCCTCCTCTGTACACTGTGCCTCTTAACTGGTTTCCATTTTCCTTTATTTAGCCTGGTGAAATTATTTCAAATTTTGCTGCTGTAACTAAGAACAGAACATTCCCTAGGTGAAATTCAACATAGATATGCCTAAAAGCATGAGGTTTTGCTCCAGAGGCATCAGAAAAGCACTTGAAACATCAACAGGGAAGCCCTGCAATGTCCTGCGTATGTGCTACTGGCTTTTCCACCAGGGCTGCAGGTCCCTGGCAGCACAGCCAGCAATTTACTGCTCAAAGATGGCTGAGGGGAAAGAACCATGTGGTCTTCCCCTCAAAAACAACAACAAAACACACACAAAAAAACTCAAAATAATAATAATAAAAAAACCCAAAACTAAATTTGGAGATGCAGTGGGATATTCTTTAAAAAGTAGCTTCTATCTGTCTCGTTTGATTTTAGTAAGTCTGTTCTTTTCAAATGACTTATGATTGTCACAATTTTACCAAGGGCCAAGTATACTGTGGTCTCATTGAGTTACAGCGTTTTTAAAAAACAAAACAAATAAACAAAATGACTATAAGCACTTTCATAACACTTGAAATGAGTGGGGCCTATGAGACTGCTTTCTACCAAGGATTAATTTTACTAAAGGATCTCCCTGTAATCACGACAAGTATTGCTCTTAAACAAAGAACAGGATTGAGATTAGAAAGAATAACCTGTGATGAAAGATCAAGCAGGCTGGAGACAGGAGACCATTTCCATTTGCTTTTGCCAGGAACGAATGTAACTGGTCCGGGGCGGGGTCTCAGGGTGGGGTCTCAGGGTGGGATAGGGGGAGGACTGCTGCTATTAACACTCTAGGATACTATTTACAGCTGCTTCTAAAATGGAGTCAGTTTCTACAACACCTTCACTGTGGTCCGGGATGAACTTTTCCAGGCAGTTTTCCTGTGAAGCCATAGGAGAAAAGTTGGGGAAATCTAACTCAACAGAGCCGCTAACCGTGGGGTCACTCTGGGGCTGCCGTCCCACCTTTTTGAGTTCCAAGATGTTCTTAAATGTGGTTTCCAAGCTCTTTGTCAGCTGGAGATCTGGCTGGGGCTCGCCTGACCCTTTCATGATGTCTGTGTGTAAAACTTCATTCTTTGGAGAATTCCTCAGACTTTTGTCCTGGAAGGAATTGTTACACGTCATCTCCAAGTGCGAATCTGCTAGGATGCTTGAGAGTTTGCTCTCAGTACCATGATCTGATCTGGATGAGGTTTTCCGGTGCCCCTCAGGGCCGGGAGAGCACTCACTGGCCTTCAGAGGCTCTCTCCGGCTGGCCTGCTCTTCAGATGTGCTCTGGTACTGCACTAAGCCCACTTTGTCAAATTTCAGTGCTCTGCCAAGGCATTCTGTTTTTTTAGAAATGTTTCCTTCTGCAGAGACCACGATGTGATTAGGCACTAGATGAAACTGGTCATGATTCATGGGTTCCGTCACACCGGTTTTGGCTCGGTCTCTGCCTTGGGCCTTGGCCGGCGGATGCGGAGAGCTGCTTGCTTTACTGCCATGCTGCTCACTCCGGCCAAACTGTGTCTCATGAGCAGCTTTATCAAGTTTGAAGGAACAACAGAAATCAGCCTGAAAACCCTCTGGAAATGGGAACAAAAAGAACATTAGTGAGTGATTGGGAGAGTACAGACTTTACAGCAGAACTTCAGTGGGTCAGGTGCTGAGGGCAAAGCCAGCCCCACTCACAGAATCCATCTGCTTCACATACAGGAACACGCAGAAGCAGGACCCTGATCCTGAGAGGGCATCCTGTAAAGGCAGCCAAGGCTGTGGAGCCCCAGCTGGGGAGCTTAAACCTTTTGAAAAGTTAGATGCTTGATGACAAATGGGAAAACGTGATGGGCAAAAAGCATCACTCAGTCCTGATCTCTAAGTATTATTTTATTTTTTTTGAGATGGAGTCTTGCTCTGTTGCCCAGACTGGAGTGCAGTGGTACGATCTTGGCTCACTGCAACCTTTGCCTCCCAGGTTCAGGCAATTCTCCTGCCTCAGCCTCTCAAGTAGCTGGGATTACAGGCACGTGCCACCATGCCCATCTAATTTTGGTATTTTTTTTTTTTTTTGAGACGGAGTTTTGCTCGTTACCCAGGCTGGAGTGCAGTAGTGTGATCTTGGCTCACTGCAACCTCTGCCTCCCGGGTTCAAGCGATTCTCCTGCCTTAGCTTCCCGAGTAGCTGGGATTACAGGCGTCTGCTACCACAGTGGACTAATTTTTTTTGTATTTTTAGTAGAGGCAGGGTTTCACCATGTTGGTCAGGATGGTCTCGAACTCCTGACCTCAGGTGATCCGCCCACCTCGGCCTCCCAAAGTGCTGAGATTACAGGCGTGACCCACCGTGCCTGGCCTAATTTTGGTATTTTTAGTAAAGATGGGGTTTCACCATGTTGGTCAGGCTGGTCTTGAACTCCTGACCTCAGGTGATCCGCCCGCCTTGGCCTCCCAAAGTGCTGGGGTTGCAGGTGTGAGCCACCGCACCCAGCCTCTAAGTATTATTTTAAATTAGTTTTTAGCTAATGACCTCCTTGAAACAGTCTGAAAACAGAAATTAGTTCCTGGTATCAGCCTGGTTTCTTCCTTAGAGCAGAAGGGCCTGGAATGGGGCTTTGCAGGGAAGGGGGATAGACACCAGGAAACAGAAAACCTATCTGTCTTACATACTTTCTGGGTGAAGACAGCTACTTGTCTTTGGGTGAAAGCACTTCAGTCCCTTTAGACACATAGGAGAAACCTGGCATCACTTTGCCAAGACCACAAAATGAATAGCCAACACTCATCCAAAATGATATGGAAGGACAATGGGTATGTAGGAGCTACGTCTGTGAGTGAGCACTGAACTGCATCAGGCTTGAGGAGCCAGAGGATGGCAAAAGAAATGTCCGTGGCCGGGCGTGGTGGCTCATGCGTGTAATCCCAGCACTTTGGGAGGCCGAGGCAGGCGGATCATGAGGTCAAGAGATGGAGACCATCCTGGCTAACACGGTGAAACCCCGTCTCTACTAAAAATACAAAAAATTAAACGGGCATGGTTGCAGGCGCCTGTAGTCCCAGCTACTTGGGAGGCTGAGGCAGGAGAATGGTGTGAACCCGGGAGGTGGAGCTTGCAGTGAGCCGAGATCCGCCACTGCACTCCAGCCTGGGCGACAGAGCGAGACTCCGTCTCAAAAACAAACAAAAAAAAGAAATGTCCGTGAGGATTTAAAACAATGAGGGTACAGATGGAGGTAGGCAGACTGCTGTTACACAAGAGTGGAAAAAGTGTTAATGCTGGAAATAATCAAAGTGAAATAGAGCTTTGATGACATCTACAAAACAACAAAGAGTATGTATGTATAGCGTGAACATGAATTTGTTCACCAAATTCTAAAATGTGAGTTCTAGGGAATATAGCCTTGAAATCTAAAAAGATGATTCCATCCAACAAACATTGGCTGTGCAGGCCAAAGAGGAGAAGGAAGTAGCTGGGGTTGCAGGTGTGAGCCACCATGCCCAGCTCTCCCCAGAATTCACGTTCTACCTTCAAGTTTCTTACCCAAAGTTCAGACGGACTCCCAAAGGCCCCATGGTCCCTGAACCACTACTTTCATTGCAATGTTTCTTACCAGGGTCTACAAGTGCCAGGCGCTTGTCTCGGGATAGGGAAGCTCTTTCCTCCTGGTTGAACATCCTGTCGATCATCACCATCTCAGCAGAGGGATTGATTCGCTGAAAAAGAGAGAGGCCAGTCATTTCACAGACAATTTTTAAAAAATGGTTGCTTTTGGAAAAAATAATTTACACATTGGTACAAAATTCAAAAGATACTACAGGGCATTTGAAAAGTGAGCCTCCCTTCTTTGCCTCTCCCTGGTGTGCACCCACTATCACCCAGTGCCTCTCCCTGGAGGCATCTGCCTGCCTAGTAGTTTTCAGTACTCTTCTGGAGATATTTCTGACACACATAAGAATATATATGTACTATAAATACATATATAT